>NW_010518967.1:0-23157 GCF_000687285.1 Phaethon lepturus | reverse complement strand
AGCAGGAATTTCTACCTGATCCTTTGGAAGAACTTAGGATGATCTAAACCCTCCAACAAAAGTCTGCATCTCCAAGTCAGGCTTGATAATTCACTGTCATTGTCGTTACTGTTAAGTAACCCTGGTAGAGAGCTTACAGCTCTGTGTATGTGTGATTAGAAATCCCATTGAAACAGTTGGGGTTTTAATCGCAGTGAACGTAGTATATTTGTTTCAGGAGGTATCTGTGGCTGAATACCAAGCCTGGGTAATTTTGGCAGGTGGTTTCCCTGGTTATTTGACTGGACAGATCTGGTTGAATCAGGTTGGTTAGCAGTCAGGCAAGAGCTACATCTGGCTAATGGTCTCCCTTTTTCAGTCGTTCATGAAGCAGAGGTAACGCTGATGAATGGATAGATTGACATGTAAGGTTTGTGCTGATAGCTAGCTATGTTGTCGTAACCAAATTGAGACTAGAATGAGCAAGAAAACATTCTAAACTTCCCTGCATCGCTCAGCCATGCCTAGGTTTTTGCAAAGAACTGTGCCTTTTTCTATTCTGTAGCATATTTCTATTGATATACACAATTTGTAGGCCAAAAGAGCCCTAGGCTGATAAAAAAAAATATGAAACCCTTCAAAAGGTAATATGGACCTCTTTGTTTTGGTGGACAGCTCTAAGAGTACCATTTGTTTTTTAAGGAATTTTTTGAGTGAGGTTTCTCTCTTGTCTGGAAGAGTATTAAATCCATGTAGTATTAAATAAAAAGGTGCTGTATATGTTTTAAATACCTCCTGGGTTTTTTATTATAACCATATGGAAACATCTTTATCATCCTTTCAATTATGAGTTTTAAATATAAACTCACAGCTAGCTGCTTCCAAAAGTTCGGCATTTAGACTTCATAATTACTTACTCGAATGGGTACGAATTGCCCTAATTATTTACGTGTTCATGCATAGCTTGGGATATTGACAGTTTTTCTTTTTCCTCCTTGAGAAGATGAGCGAGGTACTCAGAAAAGCAGGATGACCTGTGCTAAGGATCTGTATCTTTATTCCATGTTGATGCATATGTTGCAGAGCTCTGCAGACTCACATTGATGTGGAGCATTCCGTGTTCTTCAAGAACAGAGAAAGACTAGAGTCACCGTACCATGTCAGATCTTTACAATATATGGCATATTTATCCTTGATCTTTGAACCCGGGAACTTCTGACACCTCACAGGGAGGTGAAACATCCCTATAATGCACCTAGTCAGTTAGGAAGAATCTTGGCAGTGGTATGTGTGGGATGATGCCACCTTGACTGGTCAGCTTGTGCCTCTAGGGGAAAGGTTTTCCTGCACTTTCTTCAACACCCATCATGACATATGTTTATACTGGTCATAAAACTGACTAGTCTCTATTAAAACTGCAAACACAGTTCCTTGCATCTGAAATTTCTGAGACAGCAAAACTTGAAAGCCAAATGCAGGATGTATGGTGTAATAATTCCTCGTAATTGTCTGTTCTTTGGTATTTTGATTGGCCTTTATTGGGATGGTCCCTTTGATCTTCAGTAGCATCTGAGAGTATTTTACTTGTATTTAGCTGAGAATGAATATATATCTTAAATTACAGAGTAGCAGACTTTGGCATAGCCCGTGCTTTTAGCGGCTACAGTCTGTAACTATAATGTAACAGCCCACAACATACCTGGTTCAGTCTGAATCTGCTCTTTAGTTTGAGGTTAAGCTTCAGCAGATAAAATCCTTCTGGACACAAATATCAAATGATTTGTTCTTCAACCAAAACAACCCTATTATTTGGGAATGTCCTTGGATTTATTGGTGTTGTCTTCCAAAGTGAGGCTTTTTATGTTTTTACAAAGATTTATAAATTTCTCTTTGGCAGACCGTATCAGTCAGATTTCACCTGGGACAGAATGCTCCTTTGACACGTGCCACACCACATTATGTATCTCAGTGTGTAGCAATTCATATCTTCAGTTCATTTGCTGGATAGATGAGACTGTCAAAGGGAGAATTACAAAATCACAGAGTGGTTGTGGTTGAAGGGACGTTTGAGAGTCACTGTGTCTGACCACCCCTGTTCAACCAGGGTCACCTAGGCCAGTTGCACAGGCCCATATCCAGACAGCTTTTGAATATCTCTACATATGGGAGATTCTAAAACCTCCCTGGGCAACCTGTGCCAGTGCTTGATCACCCTCACAGGGAAAAAGTGTTTCTTGTCGTTCAGTGGGAATCTCCTGTATTTCAATTTGTGCACATTATGTCCTGTCCTGTCACTGGGTACCACTGAAAAGAGCCTGGCTCCATCTTCTTTACACCTTCCCTTCAGGTATTTGTACACACTGTTAAGATTTCTCCTGAGCCTTCTCTTCTCCAGGCTGAACAGTCCCACTCTCTCAGCCTTTCCCGAGGGGAGAGATGCCCCAGTCCATCATAATCATGGCCCTTTTTTGGACTCTGTCCAGTATGTCCACTCTCTCGTACAACATTGGGGAGCCTAGAACTGGTCCCAGCACTCCAGGTGTGGACTCACCAGTGCTAAGTAGAAGGGAAGGGTCACTTGCCTTGACCTGCTGACAACATTCTTCCTAGTGCAGCACAAGACATCTCTGGCCTTCTTTGTGTCAAGGGCACATTGCTGGCTCATGGTCAACTTGTCCACCATGATTCCCAGGTCCTTCTCTGCCAAGTTGCTTTCCAGCTTGGGTGGCCCCCAGCACGTACTGGTTTTTCCTCCTCAGGTGCAGGAGTTTGCACTTCCCCTTGTTGAACTGCCTGAGGTTCTTGTCAGCTTATTTTTCCACGCTGCTGAGGTCCCTCCGGATGGCAGCACAACCCTCTGGCATATCAGTCACTCCTCCCAGTTTCGCGTCATACGCAAACTTGCTGATGGTACACTCTGCCCCATCATCCACATTATTAAGGGTAGTTACTTGCCTCCAACTAGACTTCGTAACAGTGATCAAACAGATAAGCAATGAAGTCAGGTTAACATTTGCTTAATGATATGTTGTTAAATCTGAAGGAAAAAAAAAAAAACCCACACCTAAAAGCATCATAAACCAAATGTGAAGGGCTGAGAGGTAAAACACGAAGCATGATACTGTTTCCAAAAGTCATCTTGAGAGAAGCAAAACAGTGGCTGTACAGCGTGGTATTTTAATGAATAGGCAATGACTTTCTTTTCTGTTTGTTAATATTTTTAAGAGCACAATAAACTGAAAACAACTGCCTTGTAGTTAAGGGTGGTCCTTACCTGGAGAATAGGGGGATTCTTCCACTCACAACCTTTATACACCTCACTTGAATCTTTCTTTGTCATTTGGTAGATTGCCTGCTCTGGAGGTAAAATGCAAACGAAGGTGTGCTGCAGAGGTAGCTACAAACCTCCTACAATACTTGGTACACCGTGTAACAAGGTACAGCCTGTAGAGAAGTGTTACAACACGCAACAAGTTTCCACAGGGGCTTTTTTTTTGTTTCCTTTTAAACTAATGCTTGAACTTCTTGCAGATGTCTTGTGTGCCTTTGTAATAGCCCTCCCCGGGGTTTCACTGGCTATCCTCCATGTCCCCCAGATCAGCACTTTAGGCTGATCACAAAAAAGGGTGCGTTGGAGAAAATTAGTATATCTTTTTTAAGTATTTGTTTTGTGTTGGTTTTTTTTTCTCTTTTCTATCATTTAGCAACAAAATACACTTGTCTTCCAGTATCTTGATCATGAATAACTTACAGCATTGCTGTTTTGCAAAGTATTGTCCGTACTTTGTTAAGGTACTGTTCTCTCAAACTTAGTCATATGAAACATACGCATCTACATGAACAAAGAAATCTGCCACAAAAATTTTCTCTTGACAGCCCCATCACCCAAAAAGCATTTAAGGTTCCTCTGTCCATAGTTCTTTAATCTGCTTTCTGAGGAATTCAAATTACAGAAGTCTTTGTCTGCCCTTGGGCACATCTTCATCTCAGTGGCACCCCTGTGAAGCGCTGCTGTTAGATAGTCGTGCAGGTGGCTTTTTCACAGGGTCACTAAAAACTGTAGAATGAGATAGTGAACATTGTTCCTTCCTGTTGTTGATAAGGATTAAAGCCACATTACTTAAAAGTTAAATAAACTTTCTCATTTAATACATATGAGTTCAAGGAATACTTTTTTCTACATGTATTTTTATACTGATGCAACTGAAAGAAGTTTTGCACAGAAAGAAACTAAATGTAGGTTTAATTCAGGTAGAAGGTCATTACTTGTGGACTATATTGCTAAAGAAATAACTACAATGCATGGTACTGTTTTCCAAAGCTATCAAAATACTAGCCTATAGATCATCTGGAACAGAAGATGGAGAACAGTGGTTCCTTCCACTTCTTAATGATTTTGAGGTGCCCTAAAAATGCAGTGGTAATCTAAAATTTGAATCTGATCTTTCAAACAGAATTTTCCTGCAGAGCTTGTATGTAATTGGCATGCCTTTTGTTGGAAGTGACAGCATCCAAGTGATCTTTTACTGACAGAAAATGAGAAGAATTGAAGACTATACCAAAACTTTTTTTTCCCCTTTTAGAGCACCAAAATAATAAATAGGGGTTTTATGGGATTCTCCTGTATAAGGAGCTTCTGTAAATCAGTGTAAAGTTCATGAACAGTTTGCACAGAGGGAACCTGATACATGCTGTTCGGCAGATGTTGCCTGTTTCCTAGTGCTTCTTCTTGGGTAAGGCAGATTCTACAAATGCAGTACCTGGTAGCAAAATTACTGAGATTTGGTAATTGTGTTCTTAAAATCAGGATGCACACGGTATGGTGGGGGTGGAAAGGCTGGCTTCCTGCTGTTTTCCAGGATTTGATAGCTGCTGGCGTACGTGGTACATCGTAGAAGTTTTGCCTGTTTTGCTTACACCCATGTGTGCTTCTGTAAAGTACTAATAGGACAGCATAGGAGCTGTTTTAGTTTAGAGGTTTGTGCATATGTATAGTCACCATTTCTTGTTACTCTGGTGGAGAGCTTTTCTGGTGTGCATGGCATCAGCTCTAGCGGGTGGTGGTGAAGTAGCACCAAAAGGCCATGGTAAGAGATGTCCCTGTGCAGACATGACAGACAACAGTCACCTCCAGCTGCAGAAAAGCTAAATGAGTGACTGCAAGTTTTCAGTGGGAACAAAGGCTTAACAGACATTCCAGCAGAATTCAGTGAGTTGTGTAACTCCAGATCCCCGACCCTGCTGCCTGCTGTTTTGATTCCCTCCTGTAATGCTGCCGATGTGTAGCTCCCTGCCTCCTCGCCTCCCCATGGACATGGTCTTCCCCTTGTAAATCACAGCACCGCTGCAGTTTTGTAGCAGCTGAGAGCCACAGCCTCGTGTCCACATGCTGGGTGCTGGGTGCCCAGTTCCTGTAGTGTCAACATTCACTGACTGCTGCAGGTGATGGGCTAACAGCATATTGCTGGAAGCCAGTGGTCCAAAGGTGAGATCTTGACTCCGGGCAAAACACCCATTGACATCAGCGAAGGCAGGATCTCGCTGAGAGCGGGCAGTCCAGAGGCTGAAACCGGGAAGCTCTCTCAAATTCTCTCTCTGGTTTCCCTTTGCCTCTGATATACATATTATTTTTCAGTTTATTCTCTTCAGAGCTCAGTAAGAAGCAGCTTTCTGTCCCATGAAACTTTACAACACACACAAAGCATTAGAAAATAGCTGTGAGCGAAACAAAGCATTACAAAACGGAGGTAAAACCAGGAATTTTACAAAAAATCTTAGGGTAAGCCAGGTATGAAAAGGGGTCAGGAGTGATCCAAAAAGTCTGGCTTACTGTCCAGCAGATTTGTAGAAACTATAGCAGGCAGCGGAATTGATAAACAAATGGATAATTAGAGTCATTAGGAGGCACCAGCATTACTTCTTTAGAGAAAAAAACTGTCACAGAGGAGAGTCAGTGAGCATGTGGATAGGCACAGTCAATGTAGTGCACTTGAATTTTCAAAAGGTTTTGATTGGATTATCAAAGGTTTTTAAAGAAGCAAAGATGCCTTGTGACTAGAAGGAAAGACTTTTTATGGATTAATAATTAGAAAACAATGAAAATACATGGATGGTTTATCAGTGAAGAGAAGTTTCCTGTGAATTCCCTCAAGGATCTTTGTTGGAATTTGCGCTATTCACCACTTCAGTAATGACCCAGAAAGAGACTTAATGTGCTGATAATAGAAAATTATTCAAGGTAGGAAAAACTAAAAGCTGGCTACAGGGAGAGGCTACAGAAGGCTCCTAATTTACTCTGTATTGGGTGAAAAATGATTAGTTGAATTTCTGTCACTATATGCTAACTAATGTCTACAAAAACCCACAAATTGTATAAATGTGTATACTGATGAGCTCCAAATTAGCTATTGTTTTCAGAAAAGAGATCTTGTTATTGCAGAAACATCACAAAGCCGTCAGCTCAGTAAGCAATTGTGAAAGCAAATAAAAAGTTGGATTTTGATAAGGAGATACCACTAAGTCTGCCTACATATATAATGCTGCCTGCATTTCTGTCTACATTTCAAAAAGGACTTAGAAGGTGAAAAGGTGTAGAGAAAAGCAGCAGAAAGGATCAAATGCATCAGAATAACTTCGGTAAAATGAGTGACTATATAAACTGGGATTTTTCTGTCTGATTAGTGACTACTACTGGAGTAGTAGAAAATGAAGAATGGTATGGGGAAGGTGGGTAAAGAACAATTATTTGCAAATTCTCATAATTCAAAAACAGGGGAAAGAATATCTATCACCAGATCTAAAATAGGAGTACTTTTTTTTTTATTTCAGTCAGTGTGTAAGCATGTTGTGAAACTCACAGCCATAGGACCTTGCAAAGGCTAAAGATAGAAGCAAACACAAGAGAAAACTGAACGTAATCACAAAGGTTAGGCTCAAAGTTTGCTGTTAAACACAGTGAACCAGGCACAACCTCCAAGTCAAAAAAAAAAAAAAAAAAAAAAAAAAAAAAAAAAAAAAAAAGGGCAGCCCTAAACCACTGACTGCCAAAAGCTGGGGCAGTGCACGAGGAGCAGACCTCCAAACTTGCCCTCCTTCTCTCCTAAGCCTCCTGTATCTGCCGCTGATACTGGACACCCATCTGATGCAGCACTGTCTCTTACGTTCTGCACACTTCTGCTGAAGTGTCAGAGCAAGAGCCCTGGCCTACTTGTAGATGGGCTCCAAATGATGCTTGGAAACTTTGTTTTAGATTTAGGGAGCCCAGCTTCCAACTCTGTGCCCTGGCTGCCTCAGCAAAGAACACCAATCCAGAACATTCATGGCCTGTGTTGACATCAATTGCCATTAAAAAGGATGAGAGGGGGGTTGAGAAGAGGTGTATAATTGCTTTTACCATCTGTTTCTCCAGTGGTGTCAAGAACCAAATTCAGTGGGAAGTTTTTTAGTCTGTCTTTTGTGATACAGAAAATAACTTTGTTTATTTTACTTACCTTCCTTTTTTTTAAGGTTCTTGCCTGTTGCCTCTGTTCTTTCAAAACACATCTTTATTTTTCTTTAAATAGTCTTTATCAAGCAGAATGTTTGATTTATATGTATTCTATGTCATTATTCCACACCTTGTCATATTCATTTCTGTTTGTATTCTGCTACGGAATGTCTTTCTGTTACAGATTGTCTGAAAAGGGTGCTCTGTTCTTTCCCCCTTTCACGTTTCATTTTTCTCTCTTTTTGCTTCTGTAGATGACAAAGTCCACAATGGAAGGATCCAGCCAAACGTGCCTAGTGCCACAACCAGGCCTGTCAGATGGAATACCTCAGGTCAGCCTCCGATTAACAGACGGTGGTTCATGTTGGAAGGAGATGGATGTAGCGGATGAAATCTCCTTTATTAACAGTGATGCGTTTTTCTCCAGGTTAGTGCTTCTTTTTTGTCTTTGTGTGTGTGTGTTTGTTCTGTACATGCACCTCCATCTCTGAGCATTTTGAACACTTTTTTTCCATGATGCTTACAAAGTCAGTATGCTGGGGAGTAAGGCAAATTAATATGCCCCTGTTGAAGCCATACATTCCAAAAGGTTCCTTACAAAGTCAGCTGTGTGCTTTAGTTTGCCTTTACAATATGAATTTTCAAGCACGTGAAGGTGGCCTGCTTGGTGAAGGAGTGCAGATGGACAGGACTAATCTAAGGTGAGGCACTAGAAATTATACTGAGCACAAGATGCAACTGAAATGTAAGGTGTCTCCTCTGAGTATTTAAGCGTATTTGATCTGCCCAGTTTAAGTCTTAACAGGTGGCTGACTTTATTCCCATTCTCAATGCAAAAAGGAAGGTGCTTTTAAGGAGTTTTATCTTTCTGGCAGGAGTGATGATGGTACTAGGGTTGTTCAGACAAGATAGAATAAAAGTGTATCTATAGCGTATCTATAAGAGTATCTATCTGAATTTATCTACAAGCATCTATCTGTCTAGAGCATCTGTAAAAATATCTATCTGAAAGAGTATCTTGTGTTTTGATTGCTGGCACTTTGTCAATGAGGTGAACAGGTCATGGGCAATCTCATTTCTTGTAAAGCCCTTCCCTGAACATCAGAGTGAACTAGTATCTTTGCGTTGTTCTCAGGATACTGAATTGAGTCTGTCGTTCCCTTTCTTACTCTATCTAGTGCAGCACATGAAGGATTCAGATTACTGTGGGAAATCACTGTATGCTGCTGAAATATGGGGTTGGCCTAATGTGGGAAGTAGTGCTATTTACATGTCATGAAACACGACACCGCAGTGTCTCTGCATACCAACGCAGCGCACAAAGCAGAGGCAGTGCTGCCAGACACGTAACTGAGTGACTTCACTGTGTAAGCAGGAGACGGGTGCTATTCTCAGCACTAGTGCAGACAGACAGACAGACAGCACTCAGCTTACGAGACGAGTTAGCAAATTATGCATTAACACAGATTTTGATTCATAATAATGGTGGGACGAGCTAGGAAATGATGCACTAACACCGGATTTTGAATCATAACAATGGTGGTGGAGCATAGATATCAAATCTGGTTTCTAGCCCTTGCAGGCACACATGCTCTTTAACTTCTAGCTGTCTCAGCTGTGTGGTTTACTGTCCCCAAGCCTGCCCCCAAAACTCCTGCAGTCAGAAGACATCAGGTTCATTTAAAGTCTTCATTAATCCAGCTCCTTTTGACTGAGATGAATTAGGAAACAATTACGAAAGCAGGTCAGCTGGCAAAACTGAGAAGGCGATACAGTTATACCAGCTAGAGAGGGCCAAGCAGATGAGGCTGGGTCAGAAGTTACGGGCTCTTGCATGGGTATGCTGGAGCTTGGCAGAGAATGTGCACCTGCCTGTCCTCCACTACATGTTGCAAGGTGTAAATGGAAATCAGATGCTTGAGGGTTGAAACAAAGGACTGCTGAGTCTTGTGTCTGGGAAAGTACATGTGACTGACATACTTCATGAGCCGCCCCAAAAAATTGTGATTCTTTTTAGGAGAACCTTCCCCAAAAGATGTCATTATTTGCTGTACGGATTCATACTTTCCCGTCAATGTGTAATTCCTTAGAAGAGTACTGTTGAAGTATGGGACAATTGGGCCAATACTGGCATGGGACATTAAGCACCAGATGAGATGTGTTTGTAATTAAGGCAGAAGCCTAATCTCCATTCTCAGGCCCTGAGATGAAAGATAACTGCATCTCTAATTTTATCTGGGAAATTAATAAACTGCAGAAATTAATTCTCTTGTAATCCCTTTTTTTTTCCCAAGAGTGCCCTCGTTTTCTGTCCTGTATCACACTTCTGTACATATTTACCTAATTGGGTTGAGTATCTGCACTGCTGTTAGCTTACAGTACTCTCCTGTCGGTGACATACTGCTGCTGCTGAAGGAGGAGTAGTGCTAGCATTTTTCTACCCAGCTCCAGGATGGCAGGTTGTTGGCCAGTACAGGATGGAGAGGAGGCCCTGAACCACCCCAAAGAGGGAAGAGAGGTCTCTAGCAGACTTGACACACTCAGGGGACAAGCTGTTTGTGCAACAGTCAGAAACCCCAGTTCCCTGGCGTTAATGTAGTGCTCTGATATATCAGGAGTGGTTTTAAACACGCTTTTGTCAGCCTTGTGTCACTCCTGTGTAATCTAAGCTCACAGTGAAGTATTTACCTGGTATTATCTCAGTGCAAGGCTACATTAGGAGTTTTCACCTTTTTCAGCAGAAGGACTCTGGCATCTGACCTAGACTACAAAGTGCTCTGCAAACAAACTGCTATTCTTGTTGGGAGGTTTTGTGTCACAAGGTACTAACAGTTCTTAAATAAATGTTATCATTAATTATATGTAATTATCAGATACGTTTTAGTGAAATGACTGTATCTGCTCAGCTATCATATGATCTTTGTTAGAAGAGAATAAAGGTTGTTCTTGGCAGTGATAATCATTTGCTGTTTCATGAAAACACCTGTGGTTTGTTCCCTTTCCATGCTCAGATCCCATGATATGGGTGGATTAGAAGAGGATGAAAGGCTTCACGGAATGGTAGCTGCAGAATTTCCACCTTTAGCAGGCTTGCAAGTGTAACAGTGAAGAAATAACCACACACACTAAGCCCGTAAGGCCTCCCCCCCAAGTACTGTAATATTTAATAAATTTTCAATCAGTTTCATTTGACACTAGAGCAGAGGTCTTCAGGGAGAAAATGAGACCTCTGGTTGATTAGTGAGTTTTGATACTACTTAAAATACCTCTCAGCATGTGTCTTCATACAGTTCACCTTAAAATGAAGATCTCTGTATTAAATAGCAGCTACAGTTTTGACTGTCTTCTAGAATGTCTTACCAGCTTTTTAAATATTGAAAAGACATGTTATACCTCCTTAGAGGTATGGTATTCCTCATTGCAGGAATTTTTTAAAGGTGCTGCTGTCATTGGAAATAAGTGAAATATCAGTTGCAGCCAAAACATATTGCAGAGCATAAAATCTGTGTTACTTTCTGCTCACAACTGTTGTCTTAAGGAAATCGTATTTGTAATGTTGATATGTTCTTTTTTCTGACCAAAATAGGTGGATTAACTATACGCACCCATAATCCCCACTAGCACATAATGTATGTGTTCTTTTGAAAATTGCCTCATTATTATAGCTGTGTGCCAAGGGCAAACTGCTAATTATGCAGTAGCAGAAGAACACACCTGTAATGCACTCTTTGAGTAAATCCCAAAACAGTGGAGAAAGAAAGGAAGGGGCAGGAGAGAAGACACGGATCCTCTGAAAGAAAGATGAAAGTCTGCAGGCAATATGCAGCCTTTTACGTATTTCTGTGAGGCTTATCTCATTTTTGCAAGAGCTCCTATGCAGAGCTTCAGAGCAGGGCAGCGAAACTTCCGGACCCTGGGAACCACACACTTTATCTGTACCTGGTTCAGAGCCACAAGACCCACACCACAGACCTCAGGAGCCGGGGGAGGCAGCAGCTTTGGGACTAGGGTGTGGGCAGGAGGGAATGGGACTTCCTGGGGCTTTACCAGACCCTCAGTGAGAGGGAGCTAGGGTGGGCTTGCAGCTCTGCGAAGCTCAGAGTCCCTGTTTGGGTCCCTCTTTCTTTCTACTATCTAGAAGGGGAAAGTCTGCTCAAAGCTCTGGTTCAGAAGAGGCATATACATAACTGCAGTAGGAACTGGAGTGCTTTTGGATGTGCCTAGAGGTGCTAAAACTGAAGTGCTTCAAATAACAGATTCGAATGGATTTTACTTCAGGGATAGGATATATTAAGATTTAAGTGGCTACAAAGGTAGGAGGGTCTCTCGCAAGTAATACTCTTAGCCTTTCGTGCTAAATTTCATATACAAGCAAAGAAAAGGGATAGCCTTCAGGCAGGAGGGCAAATGCTTCCTGCAGCCAAAATGTGAGGCAGGGGGTTGTTGATGGTGAGCAGAAATGTCTTCCCTGATGCTGGCTCAGAGGTGCATGCTGTCTGCAGACTTTTGTTGTCACCATCCTGCATCTTTTGCCCAGGAAAGGGCGCTGAAATAGGCTTTGCTGTTGTATATAGCTGTTCTAGCACTTGCTGGAGCTGCATCTCTTCGCAGTCCTGATACTGTTTTGAAGCAAGATCCCTCAGTGGGAGGGCACCCTGTTTGTTCGCAGTGCTGTTAGGCTCTGTGCATGTTCCCTAGGTAAAAATACTGATCAAAGGAGTGCAACTGGGTACCCTTCCTTTCTAGTACTGGTCAGGTGCTGGGGAATGGGTATGTGTATGGCAGCCAGACTTTGTGGAAAACATCGTGCAGTTCCTGAGAGCCAAAGCTTAGAGCAACCACGGCAGTCATTAAGTAAGCAAGCCGCCTTCTCCAGTACTTTCTAGACATGTCTTTGTGTGCCAAAGAGCGTAAATTCCTGTTTGTAGCTGCAGTCACAGCTGCAATGAGATTTGCCAGCACAGATACCCCGTGCTGGCTTTCTAACATGTGTGTGTTCTCAAAGAGAAGGTTTGTTTATATCAACCTTTTGTTCACAAAGATCCTTATATCTGGCCTATGTCCTGCAAATAAAAGGATCACATGCTATAGTAGCCTCCCTAAAATAAGGGGTGGGTTAATGTACCCTGCTGCACCCTCTTCTTAATGACGCTGTATGTTCTTGCTGTTAATTGTTGAGGTATGAAAACACACGTATTTCTACACTGAGAAGTTCGTGCTTACTATAAACACTTTCCCTATTTGTTGGCTGTCCTTTTAGCAGCTGCGGTTTAAAACCAAGGCAAGCCAAAACTTACCATTATTCTTTGGCATGTGATAAGAACTTGGGTGCCTGTTGTTGCCAGAACAAATCAAACAGGGGGGCTGGTGGTGTTTGCTTAGCTGACTATTTTTGTTTAGGTTTGGGGTTTTTTTGTTTTTGAAGTCTGTCATGCCAGTACATTCAGTCCCTATCCAAAGTAATAATTTGCCTTATCACTCAGGAGCCTGGCTGCCAGATTTACATAAGGGATTACAGTCAGGCAGCCATCAGGACTGCCCACCGACAGCCGTGGATTCTTTGAGAAAACTGCTCAGGAAAGGAGCAAAGGTCTGGAATGAGGTTGGTGGGGAGGTGCTGAGAGCGGTTGCCTTCTGCATCGTTAGGCAGCAGCCACTGGTGGGCCCTGCTCTAAGCCCTCAGAGAGGACTTTTTATGTAAGGTAGCGTTGCTGTTTGTCACTTTCTTTAGGTTGTGTTGAATTAGTTTTTCCAAGCTGACTCATTTAACTTTGAGAGTACATTTGTCTCCACCCTCCTATGCAATCAATTCCCTTCTTTCTTGCATTGTGAGGTGCTGGCAGTAGGAACTGCCTTACATAATGAGTTGTTAAGAAAAGCATTCAGTTTTCTAAAAACACAGCCACAAAGACATGTGATTTATGTGTCTCTCCAAGGTAAGTGACTGTGAATGGTGAGTCAGGGTGTGGTCTCAGCTCTTCCTGGGTTCTTCTCTCCTGTCTATAGCCAAGAGGTAATGACAGTCACAGAAACATGTAATTATGTAGATTTTTTTCTATGCAAGTCACCTGGGTGGATTTCAGTTTACTTTTCCAAGCATTTGCCCTCTTTCTTCCACTCTGCACAAGTTACTCCTTTAGATTAGGCTTTGTCTATTATACTACTCTAACATTCATATTTACCTCTAGCTATCTTATCTTTGCCTCTCTATGCAAGATTTACGTGGTGACAAATTATGGCTTGTGGGTTGGAGAACATTTTTAATCTGATGCCCTGACCTGTGCCACAGAAGTGGAGGTTCAAGCAACAAGGATCGTAAATGGAACAAAGATTTGACAACTGTTAGATGTAGAAAGCAGCACTTTAATGCCATAACATGCATATGGAAACAAAAGTTCTTTCAGTCCATGAGCCAAGTGTATTAGCTTTTCCTGTTTCCTGGGACAGCATCCAGCATCCTTAGAAACTAGAAAGGGACTATGGTAAGTTCGCAGCAATTGAGCTGAAAAAAAAACCCTGACTCCCTTTCTGTATCTCAGGCATTGCCCTCTCAGCTAGGATTCTTTATTTTGTCATCTTGTTCATCTTTTTTGGAGTCTGCTTTTGCTGTGAGGAGAAAGTCCCTTCATCTCATGATGCTGGTGGCTTTCTGATACCAGCTGGATTAGATAATAATTTTTGCTGTAGGAAATAAGGTGCAAATATCTGTGACAATTTTGAAGTAACTTTCAAACAAAAGGATTAGTGACCTCTTATGAGAGAACACACAGTGGATAAGGAATTTAAGCCAGCCTTGGGAGTCTTTGTGCTTTTAATATCTGTGTTTACAAAAACCAAGACACCCATCACCAACCTGTCTTACTGGCAACTAGTGAAGAGCCTCTGCACTGTGACTTGACTTACTTTTACTGCAGTAAGTGAGTAGTTCCCTCTCCTGTAGCTTCCTTATGTCGTCTCCTGAAGTGCCTGGTGCATTGTTCAGCTGAGGAGGCTCAGCATAGCGTGCCTTGTTTCCGGTAGCTTTGCAGAGCAAGCGGTTTTCTACCACCTGAAGCTGTGAGGTACTCCTTCCCATGCGGCTTCCCAGAGGGGACCTGGGCCCACGTCCTGCAGGCACCCCACAGGAAGATCAGTGGGCAGAGGTCACCGAGTTCTCAGCCAGGCTTGTTTGCTGCTGCAATTTCCCGGTTCAGCTGAAGGAACTGTGCATTTGGACATTGTGTTCAGCACGTTGCGGTGTAGGCTGATGGAGTTCAGCTGTGACTTCCCATGACACACATGTATATTTTTAATCAAAGTGGTCAGCTGGCTGTCTAATAAGAAAAGGCTGGGGGTGGCAGAGCAAGGTTGTCACTCACTGCTCTGGTCATTTTGCTTGTATCTGTCTCTAAGCTGTTTCAGTGTTGTAAACTCCTCCTCTTTCATGGTCAGTGGCCATGAGAGATTTCCTCTCATTTTATCTGTTGTGAGGAATGTGATCCCAAGCTGACTGCTTATCTGCAAATTGCACTTTCTCAGTGCCTTCCTCCTGGCCTGAGAGGGTTGCAGTTAGGAAGGGTAAGGGCCGTTCTGTTTCTGTACCAAAGCTTTTCTTTTCATTCTGCACCTGCTGCAAGAAGTGTATTTGCACTAGGGATGGCTGCAAAGAGAGGCCACTCAGTAATTGCAAAGAAATTACTAAAGGCCGCTTGGATGTTAATGACTTCCCGTCATTAAGGCTTTGACAGGACTACTGGAAACAAGAGATTCCACCACCAGTTCCTCAGGCCCTTTCACAGTTTCCAAGATCTCAGCATTCAGAAAGTTTGAGTCATGTAGGGAGGGATTAGTATCTAATAAAATAATATTTTTATTGTCCTGCATCATGGTTAGGAACCACCTAATCACCATGAAATGCTTACTCACTTGGGAGCACTGCTAACAGTGCATCATGTTTTATAAAATTTATAGATGTTTCCTTCAAAAGAAACCATGCCGAAACTCCAAAAAGTGTCAAATTGCAAAAAACCCAAAACAATCAAGTGACCACCATTCTGAGAGGACTACTGATCATCACAGAATATAAGTTTTACTCTAAACTCTAGTTAACTTTTGCTGGATTTATGCTCCTTGGGTAGAATATTTGGATTTTTCCCAGGACTCTGAAGGTGGGTTGGGAAGTTGCAAGCTTACAGACCTTTCTCTTGTTGCTCTGAATGTTCCTGATAACTAAATGTAATCTTACGCTGAACTTTTGTTTCCCTTCAGTATCCACTTGTGCCACTCCTAACATTGTTCAGACTGGCCTGCAGCAGGATAGGAGCATGTTTGCGCGGCCTGGACACGTACAGGGTGGTTAGACTCAAAGCTGATGTTGCAAATGAGGGGCACAGCAGTGAGCTGCGCTGATTGAGCCCAGCATTGTTATATCTGGCTGCACATAAACCATAATTTGTGTTTCTTGATGTACGCGCAGCTGAGTGCAGGAAAAAGCCCTGGGACTGGCCTGAGAGGGCTGCGCTCTGGTCAAATAGAGTCAGGTATTAATAGATCTGGTCAGAGTTATCTTTTAGCCAGAATCCCCTTAGCTTCCGTGGCAGATGCATCTTCCAGCTCTAGGCGGAGAGATGGAGTTATTCTCACCCAGCTCACTCTTCTCTTAGTGCCTCCCAGCTGGAGTCAGTCTCTCCCGCCAAGTCATCTTTTCCCACCACCTCTCCCGGGAGCCGGGCTGGCTACTGGGGCACTTGTGCAAAGGGAGGACTCCTTTCAGTCACGTCATTAGCTGAAGAAGAGGAGCTATTTCTAGAGGGTTTTTCTGGAGGGTTACTCTGCCAGACTGCCTCTCTTGCCAACACAGACAGCAGTTTATCTTTCAGCGGAGTAAAAAGCCACGTGCACCCAATGTGAATGGTGTGGCCTGCTCCTCCGCTTTGCTCAGCCCCTTCTGATACGGTTGTTATTTTTGTAGGCTAAGGGTGAACTACAAGCATTTCACCTGAAGATGCTTTAGAATGCAGGAAACATGGTAGGTGCAGAGGCAGGGAGTTCAAAGGACAGGAATTTTGTAGAGGGTTGGAAGGATGTTTTTGGAAGGTGGGAAAGCGTGAAACCAGTGACATTTTTGGTAAGGAATATAAATATGCAGGGAGCAGTACCAAGGGCTCATTTAAAAATGTTTTGAATCGTTTTGCTGACACATTAATGCTTTTTCTTCAGTGTTTTCTATGGCAAACATTTTCATTGGTCTGAAACAGCTGAATATTTAAAGGGTCTTTGTGCAGACTGTTTTATAAAAATAACAGTTTGGAGGAGTGGGAGAAATTTCATTAGACATTAATATTTAGGAATTTCATTAGATTAACAGAACTTTTGAAAAAGCCTGCTTCGAAAATACCTTGTATACAACCAGACTCCTGCTTGTTCGCTTGCTTTCCCATGCGCAGGTACTTGAACTAACTGGTGCAAATGAAGAACCGAGTGACCTGTTGCACAGCATGCTTTACCCTGTTCCCACAGCAGATTAGCTGGCACAACCATTCATTACTTGATGCTTTCCCAGAAAACCCTTTAGGAACCTACTCCCAATCCTCCCTCTTCTCCAGGAGGGAGGCCAAGAAATAATTTCTGGGCTATCCCATGGGGCAAGAGTCCTTTGGAACAAGTTAAAGCAGCTGACAAGCGGGTGTGGCAGTGCTTGCAAAGGACACTGCTGCTTAATGAAGAGCAGCCCCAGCAGCTAATCCAGGTCTCCTGGGAGCTTGTGATGTCCCTCTCGATGGGAGATGTGCTTGCATGATTACCTGTTGGCTGAGATCAGGAACTCTGAGAAGCTTTCAGCTTGGTGTTTACTTTTCTCCTGTCACAGCAAGTTTAAGGAACAATTCTGGGATATGTTTCCTCCTTAACAGATTTTTAACTAGCTTTGTTTAAAAGGTAATTTGGCCTCCAAGTTGCAGAAAGGAACAGAAGAGCTACAGTACAAAAAAACCCAGTACATTCCCCACGGATATGCCAACAATGCTTGTATTTCTATGACAGTGCAAAAAATAAAAGGGGTAAAATGAAGTCAGCTGAGAGCAACCTGCTTCGCTTTTGGACAAGCGGAGTCTTGGTTAAGAAAATGTAAGAGAATTCTGCAAATTACATCTGGGCAGATTGTCTATGGCTTGGCATTCCTAAACAGAGGCAACTATAAGTTGTATGAATGTTAAAAATTCACCATTGTCTTTGATGACTTGTGTCAGTAGTTAGTTATCCTCGCCATTTAAAAACATGTCATTTCTAGTCATAGGTTGTCTGTCTCTGACTCCCAGCCATTTTATCTTATTCAGCTTGTGAGTACTAGGTCAAATATTAACATTTCCACATGCATAGGCTGTTTCTTTGAAAAGCACTAAACGTATGGGGTTTAGTTCTTGTGTTCCCTTCCTGGATTGTCTTTGAGCACTCTTCTGTTTTTCACAACTCCTTTGGGAATGAGAATTCCTGAACTGATCAAAGTCTTCTGTAGTGACCACCCCAGTAGGAAATACAGACATAGTACACCTTTTCCATACAATATCCATGTTGATGCCTCCAAGGACGATATTACTTTCTTTAGACACACAGTCACTCAGCGCTTGTATAGAAGTGCTGATCTGGCGTGATGTTGTATCGCCCAGTAGGACCCCTATATCTTACGTATAGTTCCCAGATTTGACTTGTATGTGTCTGTACGGAAACTCCAAATGCTTCCCTGCACACAACATACAAAAAGAACCACCGGTATTATTTTGTATTTCCTTTCAGATCATTGACAAAAGCATTAAGTGATACAGGGCTGAGTACCAGCCTTGAAAAGTCACTGTTAGTTAGTACTCACCCCCTTTCTGAGTATTCCCCTTTTACTAAGATATGTTTCTGACATACTAGTCGCTCTTTCTTCCCGTTTGTGCTCTTTTGGACAGGGCCTATTTAATCTGCTGCCTGCTTTGTTTGGACACGAAGGACTACGGTTTCCAAATATGGTTTCTATTTACATGTGACTTGCTTATTTCATGTGTGCACACAAATCTTCCGGCCTGCGGGATGTTTTACAGGGTATTTATCATTTGCAATTGCAGATGGTTATATGCACAGATGCTCTAAAGAGAAAAATGCGTATATCAGTGCATGTATGTGTACATAAATAATGGCGTTTTAAGTTTTGTATTGGTGGTATTTTGAAAAGTACGTTCTTTAATTTTCAGTCTGATTATATCTTTGCTTTGCATCTTGTGTTTCTGCCAGGGGGAAATTATTGCGTAACTTAGTAAACACTGTGGGAATACATTGATGGTATTCAGCAGAACTCCAGCATCTTAAAAAGCCTCAGATTTTATCAGACCAGGCAAGATAGATTTTTCTCCTTTTTTTTTTTTTTCTTCTTTTTTTAAAGAATATCTAATTTGTGTATGACAGTGCATTGAGGTAAGGGATAACTGCTTTTCAGGAGTCGGACACAGCCACATCCTCATAAAATCCATTATCTAGATCACTTATATCTCATATCCTCTGGTGCTGTTCGCAGATCCTCTTCTCTTGTTACTTTATACGCTGAGAAAATTACTTGGTGTGCAGTTAAGTATGAAAAGGAAAGAAAGAGGAGAAAGCATTTCTGTAATGATGATTGACAGGAGACTTCCTTTCCAAACGTGTGTTCATTCTTTAAACGTTTCTGGTGGTGGAGGAAAGTGATTGTTCATATTTAGTTCCAGCCGGTGTCTTTTTTCTTTGTTGAATCTCAGTAAGAAATTTGCAAATCAAATAGTTTGAACCCAGGTGCTGCTTTGGCGTAGGTGTTGAAGTGTGGCAGTATGTGTTGGTATTTTAGGGGGCTTTATCATTTTTATTGTTATTTCCTGTCTATTTTCCTGAAATATTTGCAATACCCGAAGGAGCATACAGGCAGGGGAGAGGATGCTGTGCCTGTCCTGAGAGAGGGTTTTTTTCCCCATCCTCTGTACGTGTGTTTGGTGGTACCATAAATAGCCGCTGTGGTGCATTGTTGCTGCCAACAGATGAGTTTGGCCTTTCTGAGCAATAGGAATGCAAGAATTGTATGAAACTTGCAGAAGAGGTTTTGTTTTCCATGTTTACCATGGAGAAACAAATTCAACAAGTACAAACAAATCCAAAACAAAATGTTATATAATCCCAGGTTTTATATTTGATAACTCAGCTTGAATTATGCAAGTTAAAAAGGGTGTAAGAGGGCAGGGGGAGGGTAGGAATTCCTGCATCTGTCAAGTAGCAAGTTGGTTTTAACATAAACATCTGTGAGAAGGAAGTGGAATTATTTGGAGATAAGACTGCAGTTTTCTGCCAGCTTTTGTCTGCCTACATTGTGCCACAAATACATCGCTTGTGGTCGGTCCCCATGAACAGGAGAGGTGAAGATTTAAGGAGTTGTGTGTTCATTTAGTTGAGTGAGGGATTCAAAGGGCCCGTTGAGACGATGCGAACTGAAGTAAAGGGACATGCACTGTCAGGCGATTGCCCACTCTTTGAGTAGCAGGTACTACTGCTCTTACTGGCTCTTGGCCACTGTGCCCCAAAGTACTTTTTAAAATTTCACTCTCTTTGACATTTCTTCATGTTAAAATCTTTTATTGCAATATCTGCAGCTGCTCCAGAGATAATTAAAACCTTGGGAAACCAGCAGTGCTAGCAGAAGTCTGCCAGCTGCATTTTTTCATCTTTGATCTCCTTTCTTTTAATGGGTGTTGAAGTTGCATGCCAGTGGGTGTGCAGGGAAATGTGAGCTAGGGTACCTCTTCTTAATCATGATATTTTTGGCAATGTTAAAGAGACAGACAAGGAAGGAGAGGAGAAAACTGATGGGGACTCCAAAGGAAGAGAACAGAAACAGAAGGTGGGTCTGAAAGTGCTGATGGCCCTTGTTGTCTCACAAGGCATCTGGTTGATTTTAGCATGATGCCATGAACTAACCTTCTTCACTGATGCTAATTCATAAATTAATCTTTCTGGTTATTACAGTATTTCTTTTTGTTAGTGAATTCTTTGTCGAGGATCTTGGCACTTTTAAGATCATTTATACAGGCAAGTCCCACGGAAGTTATGACAAAATTCAGAGTACGGCAGCTATTTGAGTTATTCCACTTCTGTTTATTCAACAAGCTGCTCTGGAGAACCCTGACTCCTTCCTCATGTAGACGGGTCCTTAGTTAAGTGTGGAAAAATTTATTTTTTTTTTTTTTTTTTGGTAACACCGAGTTTATAGAAGTATAATAAGCTCTGAATAATTGTGTGTGTATAAAAAAAGACCAGCCTGGCAATTTGATTTATTGTCAAACTGCGAAACAGTACAAGGTGCTTTTGTTTTATACTGAAGCAGTTTTATGTATCAAAGTAAAATCTTTCTGTCATGGTTTTAGTTGCTTAAGAGCACATATGGCACATTTAATTTAACAGGAAATCATCAAGATACTCATTTAATTGCCACAGATAAGAGCAGCCCGTGATCCGTGATGGCAGAGTGCTTTATCAGCATTGCTGCCTTTCCTAAAAAGGGGCCCTGTGCTGTGCCTGGCGTGACTGTGGCGCAGCAGAACAGGCTTGTGCTGAGGCAACGGGCAGAAGCATTACTAGTGCACTTCTTCCAGTCAGCCTGCTGACAGGAGCAAATACTAAACAGTTCAGCGTACTGAAGCGGAGGCACTTCCCAGTTGACCTCTGTGTCTCTACTCCCTCTCACCGCTTTCTGAGGCTGCAGCTGCACGCTGCTCTCGTTTTTAAGATGGAAAATGCCCCTGCCTCCTGCTGAGAAAGGTCAGGATCTGTTAGGCCTCCCTGTGAAATGTCTGACATCCTTCTGCTAACCTGTGAGTGTCTGCTGCTTCTCTGGGAAGCTGATGTGGCTCATATCTAATTTGCATGACCTATATCTTGTATGGAAGCCTTAAACATCAGGTACTAAGCTATTGCCACAGCTTTCTCCCAAACCAGTGCCAATCCTCACTGGGGTTGAAGGGTGACGGTGCTTTTAATACTGGCTTGAATTTTTGAAGACTGGCATGTCTTCATGTGCCAGAATTAGCCATTAGGCTTTT
Source organism: Phaethon lepturus (assembly GCF_000687285.1). Lineage (NCBI taxonomy): Eukaryota > Metazoa > Chordata > Aves > Phaethontiformes > Phaethontidae > Phaethon > Phaethon lepturus. Next base: position 1,620 of record NW_010518967.1, on the reverse strand, counting down.
ACCACCTAAAATGTTGAAAGGATCCATTCTCTTACGCCCCTTTGTCAGTTTGGGATTGTCACCTTCTCTGTCGCGTAAAGTGTGCAGTGTGGTAACGTTCACAGGTGGGGCAGCAGCAGAGTTTCTGTCCAATGTCGGGGGAAGTTGAAGGTGATTCCTTAGGCGTTTTGGGCAGAGGAGGTGCAAGGGTGCCCCTGTACTCGGCACTGGTGAGGCCGCACCTTGAATACTGTGTTCAGTTTTGGGCCCCTCACTACAAGAAGGATGTTGAGGTGCTGGAGCGTGTCCAGAGAAGGGCAACGAAGCTGGTGAGGGGTCTGGAGCACAAGTCTTATGAGGAGCGGCTGAGGGAACTGGGGTTGTTCAGTCTGGAGAAGAGGAGGCTGAGGGGAGACCTTATCGCTCTCTACAACTACCTGAAAGGGGGTTGTGGCGACGAGGGTGTTGGTCTCTTCTCCCAAGTAACTAGTGATAGGACAAAGGAAATGGCCTCAAGTTGCGCCAGGGGAGGTTTAGATGGGATATTAGGAAAAATTTCTTCACTGAGAGAGTGGTCAGGCATTGGAACAGGCTGCCCAGGGAGGTGGTGGAGTCGCCATCTCTGGAAGTGTTCAAAAAACGTGTGGATGTGGCGCTTCAGGACATGGTTTAGGGGACATGGTGGCGCTGGATTAATGGTTGGACTTGATGATCTTGAAGGTCCTTTCCAACCTGGAAATGATTCTGGGTAAAAAAATAAAACTTTGGGTACGCTCCTTCAGCAACCGTCAAACATTTCAGTGCAAGACCTTCTGACAGACTGTGTACTGTTTGTTTTCCAAGGCTGCTATGTCCAGGAAAGTGGCACACCCATTGTGTGGGGTTCTTTTGTTACCACTCTTCACAGTGCTGAATTTCCACCAAATAAAATGGTGTGATTTGTTGTTTCACAGCAGTATTTGGTCAGCAGCCACAGATGTAGAAGCAGGAGTGCTTGAGGGTGGCCCACTGGGAATGTCAGTAGAAAAAAGTTTGGCTTCTGCAACACTCATCTCTTCATTTCAAATGTTAAGGGAAGAGTTCTCATATGCTTCTCTTCGCCATGTGTCTGAATCGGTTGGCCAACTACTCCACAAACCCTCTGAACTCTAGTAGCACCTACTGCAACGCAAGGGGATGGTAAGTTCAAAGGCCGGACCAGGCCAGCCCCCGTGGACACCTGCACACGCTGAGGGCACGTGTGTGGCAGCGTGGTGCAGCGTGGCTGGCAGAGGGGGATGTCCGGCGGCGAAGGTATGGTAGACCTTGGGGTGGGCCAGCTGCATTCTGAGTGCCCTGCCCGTGGGCGTATTGCCCGTGGGCGTATCCCCCACCTCAGACAGGACCCAGCGACTCCGCAGCCGTAGGGAGGGAGGCTGGGGGTCACTACATTGCACCCTGGGTGACATTTAGGAAGGGGGGGGGGTGCTTATAGCTACTAAAAGGGATGCAAAAGACCTTGCGGAGTGTTTTTGTTAAAAGGCATTTTGTGGTAACTAGCCCTCGGCTTCTGGCATTTCTCGCAGGTCCAGGACTAAGTGGACATGATAAACCCCTGCTGGTTAACCTGTGTCGGTGGGCCGGGGCGGGTGTCCCTGGCTC
>NW_010518966.1:20029-21087 GCF_000687285.1 Phaethon lepturus | reverse complement strand
GTTATTAATTAAAGGGTGAATGCTTTGCTTTTCCACAGTCCCCTTCACCTGTGGCTCTCCAAGAATTGTGCAAATATTAATTACTGGTAATTAATTAAATCAGGCCTCCCCATCCCCCTGTGGAGATGCTGTCTCATAAACATGCTGACAGCAAACACAGTGTCAGGGCAGGCTCTCCGAGCAGGGGGGGAGCTTCCAATTACCTGTTGCTAATGATGCAAACCCCACCTGCAGCCGTTTCTACCTAATTGACCTTCCTGGAGAGCTAATGGGCTGGGAGATTCCTTCCTGGAGATAGGTGGGAAACCAGCAGGACCCGGTCTGATCCCAGTAAGGGATGATGGATGGATCTTTATAAATGCTCCTGGGTGTCCCCTTCCATGCAGCTTGTGCTCCTGAAACTTGGTTCTGGTTTGTTACTGGGGTATGTATGTGGGGTGCTGGGGTGGGAGGCCTGGGCAGCTGGTGGAGCTTGCTCTGTGTCAGCTTTTCACTCTGGGGGGGCTGTGCCCCATTACTTGCATTGGTGTTGAGCTGCCCTCCCCCCAAGGCAGATGGGGATCGTCTCCCATCAGCCCCCCACTCCTGAAGGGCTCCAGGTGTTTCAGAGGCAGCGGAGGCGTTCAGCGTTCCCCCATCCCGCGGCTCCTCGGTGGAGGGCTGGGATGCTGTGCAGGAAGAGGACAGGAAGGCAAACAAGGTTGTTGACCCTCCCGACGCGGAAGGTGGGTGCTCTGGGAACAAAGGAGGGGGATTGCCCAGGGATGCACGGCAGGAACCTGCAGATTGCTCACCGCAGCACAGCTTGGAGTGCCATGGTCCCTCCCCTCTCCTGGGGGGCAAAGCTCCTTCACGCAGCCTTGGGTGGTGTTTGGGGGCACCGTCTCTCCCCTCACCCAGGTCGCAAGCTCCCTTGCTCGCGTATGGCTGGTGCTGTCTATCCCTAAGGCTGCGCAGGGCACCGATCCCTGACCGGAGGTGCCACCTTAATCTGGATCAGCGGGAAATCTGTTGCGGGCCCACGCAGCCCCGCGCGGCAGCTCGCTGCCTGGCTGTGG
>NW_010518966.1:15638-19998 GCF_000687285.1 Phaethon lepturus | reverse complement strand
GCGCCTCGTCGGACTCCGCGGATCAAGCGCCAGCCGGGATCCGGGGGCAGCCCCACAGGAGCCTGGCCCTGGGCAGCCTTTTGCGCTGCATTGTGCAAGCACAAACGTGTTAATTGCTGAACGGAGCCATCTTAATTTCCTGCTCTACAAGCAAAAGCGGGAGCAAGCTGGGGTGAGATTAAGGCATTCCTTGGGCAGCTCCCCCCCTCACCCCGACTGCTGTATCTCAGCCTGCGAGGCTACTAATGCTACTTACATTATTACTGGATTATTTTGGTGTAATGAGCTTTGCCCTGCTCAGCCGTCCCTCTGCTCAGGGCTGTTGTGATGTGTAATACTTCCTGCGCGAGGCCACGAGACGGGCAGCTGCCTGCTCAAAAACAAGCAGAGCCCCAGCAAAACAATGCATTAATGTTCCTGGAGCAAAATTCCAGCATGGGCTGGAGGTTAATCACAAATCGGGGAGCTTTTGGCTTAGTGCTGAACAAAGCTGGCAGGCGGGGGGGCGATGGTGCCCTAAGCCGGGTCCTGACCCATCTCCCTGGGTACAAATAGGAGTGACCGTATCGGTTTCATCTCTGCCAGCGGTGTAACGCAGCTCTAAGCATCTCTTCCACCCGCAGCTCCTTTTCCTCTGCCCTCCCTCCCATCAGACCTGCCGGCGCATGGGCTTGGTGGTGTGTTGCTATGGACACCAAGAAGCTTCCCCTAGAGACCAGAAGCCTGGAATATGCGATGCCTGCATTTTCCGACATTATCTTTTTTTTCTTCCCTTTTTTTAATTATTAATGTTTGTTTAAGTGTTGATTAATTCCCAGCCTTTCACCCCACCTCCCTCCTGCTTTTCTCTCCAAGCTTTGTGGATTGCCATGGCTGTGTCCCAGGGTTTGGCTTCTGCTTCCGTCTCGGCGAGGGTGCGAGCACAGGGTGCGTGGGAGGAAGTTTCAGTGCTGTAACTCTTGCTCTGCTGGAGACCCTTGCAGAGCAGATCCCCCATTTATCCCAGCCTCAGGAGATCCTGTTGGGGTCTGTCCTGGGTCCCCCCAGGCTGCCGCTGAATTCATGGGTGCCCACCAGCAGCAGCTGCCACAGGAGGTCCTGGACCCCTCTTCCCAGGGCTTGCACCCCACTGCAAAACGTGCTGCAAAAGCAGGGAGTACCCTGCTCCCTTTACAGGTGTCCTTCATCGTATTTGGGACCTCAGAGTGATTTAGATCCGGACTAGTGAGTGTCTCCCAGGCCTGACTCCCGTTTCATAGCTCCTCTGTTGGCACTGCCGTTCCCTTCAGTGCCTCACGTACCTCCGCTGGCCTCTGGGCCTGCGAGCACGGTCAGGAGGGAAGTCCCAGCAGCTCTTGGAAGGTCACGTCAAGGCTGGAGCTTGAGCTTTTGCAGGGGGCTGGGGGGCACTCGTGGGAAGGCACCTTGGCTTTCCTTGCGGCTCCATAGCCCCAGGGGGTGGAGCAGCTCTCAGGGAGGGTCGGCCCGTCTTCCCAGTGGTGAGCAGTGCCGTGTGTCCGTAGAGCATGTCTCTGGGCACTGGGCGTATGGGATGGGAGTTTACTGTGAGACAGTCTCAATGTCTTTTTGACTTCCCTTCTTTGCTTTTGAAGCCAATAATGGGCTGTTTCTGTTCCCTGTCACATGATCTGCCCCACGGTGAACGAGGAGTCTCTCCGATGACTGATCTCCTCTGTCCTGTGCCCCTTCCTCCTGCTCTGGAGGGAGTTCACGTACCAGGTTTCAATCAGCTGCTTCTCTTGTTCCTGGGAATGCAGTTCAGCACTGGGACAGAAAGTCTCTGGTCCATTGAAATCCTGCCCCTCACTGCTCAGGTTGCCCCAGCTGTAACCCTCTCTCTGAAATCTTACAGCAAACGAGTCCTTCGCCGCTTGGCCCCTGCCTGCAGCGGGTAGCCTGGTGTCAGCCTGCCCGGCGCGCCTGCGAGCGGCCTGTGCACCTGCAGGTGGGGCAGGGAAAGCAGGAGCTGCTCTTTAAAATGCCTTCTCCGTGTGTTTGGGGATTGTGCTGGGACAGCAGAAAGACCCCCTGCTCTGCACAATTCCTCCCCCGGAGTATCGGGCGAGGCTGCAGAGCATCAGCCCTTCGTGGCGGTCTGCAGAGCTGCTGGAGGTGGATGAGGAGTGGCAGCGAGTCCCCGGATGTCGGGGACTGCAGCAGGAGAAGGCTGGCTCTTGCCCATAGCTCTGGGGAGCCATGTTGTTCTCCGCTCCGCGGTGTCCCCTGGCTCAGCGCAGAGCCTGCACGTGCCGCGGTGGAGCGGCGGGGCTGGGATGCTGCTCCTGGCTGCAGAGGTGAGAGTCCCGCCAGGGCCAAACAGTCAATTGCTGTGATGTTTGAAAGCTCCTTGAAAAATGACTTCTTCATCCAGTTCCTAACCAAACAAGTGGAAGCTCCAAAAAACAAGAGTTCCTTCCCATGCTGCTGCCAAATCAGTGCTTGCTGGCGTGTTTCTGAGCAGGTCAGCAGCAAGCCGGGACTGCCTGAGGGCTGAGCAGAGCCCGTGGATAGCTGGTCCCTGCGTTGTCCTTCTGCACCTGCTTGGGAGATAGGCGAGCGTCCGGGGAGCTCTGCGCGGCCTTGGGGCGATGGTGCAGGTGCCCTGGTTGTCTGTGCAGGGACAGGGAGCACAGCCCGGGCGCGTGCTCCGCACAGCGTTTAGGACTGCAGACCTCCGAGCCGAACGTGGGTAGTGGCTCTTTTGTGGGGACAGGGAAATCCCGAATCCAGACAGGGATGCGCACCCAGCTCGGAGTCACTGGGCGCTGGCACGGTCTCGGCCGTCCTTTGCCCTTAGCGATGGCCTGATGTCCAGCTGCCGTGTCGCAGTTGCTGGAGGGCTCTTCTGCGGCTGCCCAGCTGAGGCCGGTGCCGCGACGCCTGGCTGTGTCCTGAATGCTAACAGACCCTTCCCCTCTCTCGCTTTTCCCTTCCTCCTTTCTGCCAGCAGTTCCCTATCAGCAAAACCCCTACACCCCCGGGAGCAGCTCCACCGTCATCCAGTGCTACCGCTGCGGGGACACCTGCAAGGGCGAGGTGGTGCGTGTCCAGAGCAATCACTTCCACATCCGCTGCTTCACCTGCCAAGGTAGGACGGTGCCGCCTGAAGAGCTGGCAGCCAGGTTTCCCCACGGCCCTGGGTGCAGCCTGGAAAGCAGAAGGCTGGGGACAGACCTACCGGGCTCACTGAGATGTGGTCACGTGCCCGGGGGTGGCGGCTTCCCGCAGGGCTGGATGTGGTGCGGTGCAGGCGGGGAGGTAACGGCATGGGGCTGGCACGGTGCGGGCAGTGCCCCTGCGTGACTGAACAGGGGAGGCCGAGACCTGGGCACCCTACCCGGGTCCTACCCTACTACCCTCAAGCTGCCTGAATGCAAACAGCCTGCGCTGCGCCAGTCCCAAACTTGCCCATGGCCCATCTGTGATCTGGGGGGGCCACCGTGTCCTTCAGCCGCCTGCCTGCCCCCCAATCAGGAGGAGGAGGAGGATGTGTCCCCAGCCTGGCAGTGAGGCGGGGGAGATGATGCCAGGAGCAGCTCCTGATGGGGCTGGGGGCCGGTGGCGGACCACTGCCACCGCGCGTGGGGTGCGACCGAGGTGCTGTGGGATGCCATGTGCGGCAGCTGGGGCTCGGCAGCCCCCGGGGCTGGCAGAAGTAGAGGAGAGAGGTTGCTGGAATCCTCCCCGAGCGCAAGAGGAGAGCTGCAGAGCTGTAAAAGCTAACGGCCCAGAGCTGACACTGAAGGGCTCCTCAGCATGTTTTTTAATAAAGCAGCCGCGCTCACCCAGGCCAGCGGCTGCTTCTGTAGGTTGTAAAGCATGCCACAGCAGGGCTTCTTAAAGGCCTCTGGTCTTCCAAGCTCCCAGCACCTTGTGCTAAGCAGGACATAAATCCCCGTCTCCTTGGCCATGCTTCGCCGCTCCTCCCTGGGGAACAGAGCGTTTGGCTGGAGACTCTCCCCCTGGGCTCTCCCCATCCCTGCTCCAGCCCTGTCCCATGGCGTGGGCAGCCCCAGGTTTCTGGGAGGGGATGTGGGCCCCAGGTTGCGCTCGGGGCTGACCTACACGTGTGGGGTGCTGTGCTGAGCACCCTGCCCTCGCCTGGCCTGGATGCGCGGGGCTGAGCGGGAGCTGCGCATCCAGACAAAGAGCTCAGGCAGCCGCTGGCTTCAAAGGGTCCCGGAGCCAGCGGGGAGAGCTCGGCAGTGCTCGCTGCCTGATTGCCGAGTGAAAGGGAATAAATAATGAGAGGAAATCCTCCTGTCTCACCTTCCCTCATAGCTCTTACCTCCTGCCACTTCCGGCTGGCTGCCACCCGCGCCCCCAACCACCCCACAGC
>NW_010518966.1:12640-15606 GCF_000687285.1 Phaethon lepturus | reverse complement strand
TTGCAGCCCCTGGGGATGTGCTATGGGTCCCACAGCAAAGAAGCCCCAGACCTGCCTTATTTTTTCTTGCTTCTGCTTCCTGATGCTGTCCCAGAGCTGGTGGCCTGTCCCCCGTCGCTGACAAGTAAGAGCTGGCAGATTGTTTCGGAGAGCAGTGGGTGCTGGCCCTGTACCCCCGGCTGTCTGCCCACAGCTCCCGGGGATGCTCTGCAGGAGAGGAGCTGCATCCCTGCCCCTGTGGGCCCTGCAGCCAGCGGCTCCAGCTGTGCCCTGGGCAGGGTGGCCGCTGTGCGGGCTGGCCTGCTGGTGCAGGTGAGGTGTGCAAGGACAGGACCCGCTGTGCCAGCGGGTGCTCAGTTGCCCTGTAGTTCCCCCCTCCACCCCGTCACCTTGCAGGACTGGTGATGGGCATCACGCAGAGGTGCCAGGACCTGGTCCCTGTGCCACTCCTGAGGTGCCTTCCAGGGTCTGATGCTCTCGAGGTCTCTCTGTGGATGGAGAAGACGTAGGAGGGAAATGACATGGCTTGCCATGTCTCCTTAGATTACTCTCATGGGCTGTGCACCACCCACGGTTCCCACAGCAGGGAAGGAAGTGAGGTTGGGCTGGACACCTATGGAAAAAGCAGCAGTGAGAGCACCAAGCCCCTGTGTCCCAGGACCTGTTCCTATTCAGGCATGGCTTCACGTCCAGGTCAGGGATTGGAGATGGCTCATCATGGAGAAGGCCATGCCCCAGGGTGTGGAGAAGACCTCTCCCCAGTTGCCCCTAGGGTATACCCAACTCCTTGCCAGTCCTGTTCTCAGCTTCCTGACACCATGAGAGTGTCCAGGTGCTGTGGGTCCAGAAAGGGATGCTACGGGCCTTCCTAGGCTGTTCGTGTGTGGTGAGTGGGGGTTCCCTTCCCGGCACTGGGGTTTCCTCTGGGAGCGCCCAGCCCTGGCTGTTTGGGCAGCACCATCCTGCACCCTGCCACAGCCCAACACTGACATCTTGTGGTGCTGGGGAAGGCCCCAGCCTGTCTGGTGGGAAGGGAAACCCTCTGAGATAGCTGCAGGAAGCAGTGTCTTCAGGGATGCCCTCAACCACTGCTGGGGAGGCAGCAGAGGTGGGCTCAGAGATCCCGGCCGAGCCCCGGGGCTGGACCTGCCTGCTGGCCCTTGATGGGTGCGTGTCCTCCCCCTGCAGTGTGCGGCTGTGACCTGGCCCAGTCGGGCTTCTTCTTTAAGAACCAGGAGTACATCTGCACCCACGACTACCAGCAGCTCTATGGGACCCGCTGTGACAGCTGTGGGGACTTCATCACTGGAGAGGTCATCTCTGCCCTGGGGAGGACCTACCACCCCAAGTGCTTCGTCTGCAGCACCTGCAGGTGAGCTGAAGCCATCACTGAGGGTGCACGACCCCCTGCAGAAGCTCTGTGCGGCCCTTGGCTGTGCACCAGGGAGAGGACCGTTTGCTAGCCCGCAGCCCCTCGTTCCCTGCTCAGCACCACAGCAGGCACCTCCTCTGCATTTTCTTAGAGGAAGCCCTTGGGGAGGCAAGGAAATGGCTCCGACCCTTCCCTTTGCAGCCTGGAGACCTGCCTTAATGCCTGCCTCGGTCCTTCTGCCCCAGCACACGTGTACGCTTGCTGCCTCCCCTTGTAGCCCTCCTTGCCTGGAGCCCCGCTGCTCCCCAGCACCGCAGGTCCCACTGGCCCCTGGGGAAGGAGCTCGGGGGCAGCCCCAAGCACTGCATGGAGGGGAGCGAGCAGCTCACATCTCCCCACCTCTGCTTGGCCACAGGAAGCCGTTCCCCATCGGAGACAAGGTCACGTTCAGTGGGAAGGACTGTGTTTGCCAAAACTGCTCCCACTCTCTCATCAGCACCAAACCCATCAAGATCCATGGGCCCAGCCGTAAGTTGACTGCTCTTGTGTTAATGTGATGGCTGCAAAGAGAGGGACTGCGTGCCCCTGGACAGTGCTCGGGGCGGGGGGCGGCGGTGGTGACGGGACAGGCTTTGAGGTCAGTGTGCAGTGCTGCGTGGAGCCATGGGCGTTCACGGAGGTTTCAGAGGAGGAACAGGGTAGTCCTGCGGCTCCACCCGGGATTGCAGGTTACCACTGGTTTCGGAAACTCCCTTGGCCTGTTTGTGACCTGGGCAGGTGCAGCCACCCTGGCGGGTGCTGTCTCAGCAGCAGGGAGGTTTTGGAGCCAGCTTTGCTCCGAGGCAGTGCCCAGGTGTTGCTTTGTGTCCAGCTGCACCGAGGTCTGTGTCCAAGTGCCAGCCCTGGGACTGCTCGCCCGGCTTTCCCAACACTGGTGTTACTTGCTGCCTCTACAAGCGCGGAAAGGCTTCTTACGCTTATGCCCGTGCACTGAGGAACCTAAGCTAAAACTCGGCAAGAGCAGTGGATGGGCTCCTTTGGGTGGATTTGGCCTTGCTTTTGACCTGCCTGGGTTGTTCCTTGGCATACGCTCCCTTCATGCCGTGCCCCCCCCGCCAGTTTTTCCTTGCTGCTGGCTCTGCCCCAGACCCCTACAGAGCATCCTGTGGATGCTGTACTTGGGGGCTGGTAGAGCATCCCTGTGGCATGGAGCTGTTGCACACCGGGCTCCCTTCCCGGGTCCTTCCTCGGAACCATGAGGTCCATGCTTCACTGTCTCCCACGTGCCCATGTTTGCTGCTGTCAAGTCCCAGGGGAGCTGTCTCAGCGCAGTGCGTGGGCAGGCAGCAGAAGGCAGGGAAAGCCGGGAGCTGTGCCACACCGTGATGCCCAAACCCTGCCACGTCTGCAGCCTGAGCTGGGGGTGGGGGGGCCCTTGCTGCTGTGGCTCAGCAAGCCCTGGAGCATCAGTGCCTGGAGCAGAGTCCTGCAGCCAGGGCCAAACCCAGGACTGTGGTGTCATCCGTGTCACCCAGTCACCCCAAGCTGCCTCCCCCCAGCTCTCACTGTGGCCTTGACGGAGATGGGGGATGTG
>NW_010518966.1:11965-12489 GCF_000687285.1 Phaethon lepturus | reverse complement strand
CGCTCCCCGCCCCCTCCCCGCCAGCGCTCCTCCCCGGCCTACGGAGCGGGTTACTGCAGGGCACCATGCTGTATTCATAGCAGCTGCAGGCAGCAGCCAGATGTAGCCTGCTGCCTGCATGTGCCCTTTGTGGCCCAGGTAGCCCTGGCAGTGCCACCCAGAAAGGGTGGCAGAGAACGTGTGCCCGCTGGAGGCCGCGCTGGTGCGCTCTGCAGGGAGGACATCCCTAGAAGAAGGATGCTGAGTCTCTCCCTGCAGCCTTGGCCCTGCGAGCAGCTCAAAATCCAGCAGGACCTATGTGAGAGAGGGAGCGGATCAGCTCAGCCGAGCTGCCCAGCCTGCTTTTTGCCAGGGGTCAAAAAATCCTCCCCCCCTTAGCCTTGTCCAGCGGGCAGGGACTTGGTGCAGAGCTGCCTGGGGATGGGCTGAGTGGAAAAGCCTGCCTGCTCAGGCTGCCTGTGCTGCCTGCGCGGTGCTGCTGCCCCTCCCTGGTGCCATGGCGGGGGGGCGGGTGACGAGCGAGC
>NW_010518966.1:11265-11647 GCF_000687285.1 Phaethon lepturus | reverse complement strand
ACGGCCACAGTAGCCCACGCACTGGCCCTGGCTGAAGCTTGCTGCCTGACAGGGAGACCAGGCTCTGTGCTTTGGCTGGGGTGGCTGGGTGCCAGCGGTGCCCCAGAGGTCCCAGCTCCAGCAGGAGGCTTTCCTCCTGGCTTCTTTGCTGGGAACAAGCAGAGGTGGCCTATTCCCATAAAGAAATGACCCCCTATAAAAAAATTATCCCCAAGAGGCTGCCTCTGGAGTGTCTCAGGAGCAGGGTGTTTATAACAGCAGCATCCCCTAGAAAAGGGGGTCCTCCGGGGCAGGTCTTCCCTCTGGGTGTGAGGGGTGTGCCAGGTTAAACAGCCGGGGTGCTTCGGCATTGGCCAGCGGGTGCGGGGGGTCCTCCCGCGGC
>NW_010518966.1:11015-11232 GCF_000687285.1 Phaethon lepturus | reverse complement strand
GCCGCGCTGCCGAGCCCCGCGCCGGGGAGCTGCGCTGGTCCCACACTCCCCACCCCACTTCTGTCCCCTCAGACTGCGCAGGCTGCAAGGAGGAGATCAAGCAAGGCCAGTCCCTCCTGGCCCTGGAGAAGCAGTGGCATGTCAGCTGCTTCAAGTGCCAAACGTGCGGGATCATCCTCACCGGCGAGTACATCAGCAAGTGAGTGCCACCGCCCTG
>NW_010518966.1:10576-11004 GCF_000687285.1 Phaethon lepturus | reverse complement strand
GCCCCCGCGGGTGGGGCGCGGCTGGCCGCCCCCAGCCGCTCTGGGCTGCGCCCCCGGGGCTGGGGCTGTGGGGATGTGGTACCCAGCCTGGCTCGCCCACTGCTCACCCCTTTCTCCTCCCTCTCCCCAAGGGATGGCATCCCATACTGCGAGTCCGACTACCATGCCCAGTTCGGCATCAAGTGCGAGACCTGTGACCGGTACATCAGCGGCAGGGTCCTGGAGGTGAGTCCCAGGGCCACCACCACCCCGTCCCGGTCTGTAATGGGGACTGCGTGTGTCCCAGGCCAAGGTGCATGCCTGGTGGAGCCATGGGAGTTTCATCATCCTGCACCCTTGTCATGCTGTCCTCTGTCTCTCAGGGCCATGGCTCTTCCTGCGGCCAGTGTGCGGGCAGAGTCTGCACACGTTCTTTGGCGGGTGGGAGG
>NW_010518966.1:8795-10550 GCF_000687285.1 Phaethon lepturus | reverse complement strand
GTGGGGGAAGGAGCAATGCCACGCTGCAGACCTTCGGAGAGGTGGCTTGGGTACTGGAGCTGCAGAAGCCGCCATACCACGCAGTGGCCTGGGTGTGGTGGGATGTGTCCCGAGCCCAAGATGTGGGGACAATAGCCTTAACCAGCTGCTACCATGCCCAGCTGTGGAGTGTCCCCACCACGCTCACCCCAGCTCGCCTTCGAGCACATCCCTCTGCAGGCAGGCAGCCTGTTGCCGTGGAAACCCATCCAGCAGGGCTGCCTGCTGCCGAGCCTGGGCGAGGGGCTGCAGCACCCTGCCCACAGGCAGCGGTCCCCACGGCACACCCCTTTGCAGCACAGCTACCGGAGCAGGGGGCCCGTGTCCTGGGCCAAATCTGGACTCATCTTTCTCATCACCTTGCTGGCCAGCAGGAGCTGCTATTGGCAGGGCCACCGAGGGATGCAGGGGTCCCACGGGGATCCCGAAGCAAGGCATGGATGCAGGTGGCCATGGAGGATGTTTTGGGTAATGGTGGAGCTGCACAGCTAGCAGAAGTGAGGGCGTGGGCTTTGCTGTTGGAGAGGGACAGAGCGGTCCATCAGGGCTGGTCCTTCCTGTCATCCAGGCAGGCAGGTCCTTCCTGCAGTCCCTGCTCCTGGAGGTGGGGTGTCCCATCATGCTTTCTGTTTCTACCCCAACATTTATAGGGGAAAAGCAAAAAATAAAGTCTGGTCTGAGGGTAAACTAAAGGTTAAGGAGGCAGAGAGAAAGATGTCAGAATGAAACCTGTTGTAATTTTTTTTTTTTTTTAAGACCCCCCTGGTGATGCTGTGGAGCGGGGCTGTGGTGTATAGAGAGGCAGCAATGCTGAAAGTGTGCTCGGTCACTCCTGAGACCTTCCCTTCGTGGGAAGGGAAGATGTGGGTGACATTGGTACCCACACCTCTGCTATTTCCAGACAGCAGCGGTAGGAAGCTGTATCCCCAAATCGGAGATAGTGTGACTCCACAGTGAGACAGACTGCAGGTGCTGTGGGCTGGAGTGGCAGTGGCTCTCAGATCTTTAGTTTGCTGAGAGCTGTTCCAGGACATCTCCAGCCTGTTTCACTTGCAGCCTACCAAGAAGTGGTCGGTCACCCACTCTGGTTCGGCTGGTTGGACTGGCCTGAAAGCACCTAGCCTGGCCAGGGAACTTCTGGAGCTGGGTGCCAGGAGCCCTCCAGCATCTTCCCCCTCTTCTGGGGAGGGCTTTCTGCTGACTCCAGGCTTCGGCAGCAGTCCCGGCGCTGGCTTCTGTGAGCGTGAGCTCAGTGCTGCAGTGGCTGCCACAGGCCGGCTCCCCTTCATGGGGCCACTTGATTAGCAAATGTCTGAGCAGAGCAGGGAGAAGCCAGAGGGTCCTCTGAGGACGAATCCCTGCTGCTTCTCCCGTGGGCAGTCTGGTCCCTGATAACCCCCTGCGAGGACAGGAGCATCCTCAGCCACCCCAGCAGGGCAAGCAGGCTGGGCATCGCATGGTGTGGGATGTTCAGCATATGAGGGCAAGTGAGAGGAGCTAGAGGGGACCTGGGACCCCTGCCCTGGGCTTGGAGGCTGTGCTGCCAGCCTGGCCAGCACCCTCAGGCATCGCTGCTCCTTGCTGCACCACTCAGGGTTTTCCTCACTTGGTGCCACCACAGCGGAGTCACGATGAGCATAGGGTGTTCTGCTGCTGCGTGTCTGCGGGGACGGACAGAGAGCAGCTCTGCAGGACATGGCAGGCGTGCCCGGGGGG
>NW_010518966.1:5157-8754 GCF_000687285.1 Phaethon lepturus | reverse complement strand
CCCGCCTGCGAGCTGGAGATGGTCCCAGGCGGTGGCAAGGAGGCAGCCTTCCCCGCTCTCCCTTGCCTCTATCTCCCCCAGCTGTTTTCCCAGCATTGGCTCTACGTTCCCTCCTGCTTTGTCCTCTGCCTCTTCCCTGTGCCCTCTGTCCCAGGCTTTGCTCCCAGCACCGGCTCTCCCAGGCTGGAGTGGCTGTCCAGCTCTGCCGGGCCATGGGAAGGGCCTGGCTGAATCCCACGAGGTGCTCCGAACACTCATCGTCTTGCATTAGCACCTTGCCTGCCGTGCCCGGGCACGGGAGCCCTCCTTACGCGACGTGACTCCAGCGGGCTAGAAGTAACATGCCTCCGTGCCGGGGTGCCCGCGGGCAGAGCTGAGGTGCCACCTCCTCACAGGGGCCATCACAGAGCCAAGAGGAGCACTGGGTTTGGGTGCTGGGGGCTGTGCTAGGCAAGCACCCCGAAGCCTATGGGTGCTGTGGGCACCCCTTGCCTCCCCACGGCCAAGACTGAGTCTGTGCTCCCCACCCTCCCTGGGTACATGCCTGCTCGGGGTATTGAACAAACTTCTGTAAAACCAGAGGCTTTAATTGTCGTCTCCAGCGGAGTGTGAAATGGAAAGGGTGCCTTTAAATAATTTTAGGCCTTAAGGAGCTTTCTCATGCTATCCCGTCAGCCTCCGGGCTTTCCCAGCTGCTCCGAGCTGCGCAGCCAGGCTTGGATGATTAATGAGTCTTTATAGGACCCCAGGTGATAACGAGCAGGTTCATTCCCTTTTTTTTTCCCTCATAAAAAGCCTTTTACCAGCCTTCTACGAGCCATAATGTTAACCAGTATAAAAGGAGGAAGGTTTGCGCACAGTTTGGAGAGTTACTCCTCAGGGGGGAGTGGTGAGTGGTTTTGGAGAAGGTCTGTGTTGAAATGAGAGACCTGTGACAGCAGCCCATATAGTTTAGATAGATTAAGATTTGATTTTCTTTTTTTTTTACTACTGTCAGCACACCAAGCCACTGGGGGTACTAAGAGGAGCCAAGAGCATCAAACCCATCCCAGATTCAGAGGACCAGGGGAGGCGGCATATCAGTCATCAGGGCCCCGTGTCCCCAGCGTTAGCTGTCTCTAGTCAGCTGGAAATACAGGCAAGGGGAACTGGAGGCACACCAGCCCAAAGTGTTTAGGAGCTGGGCTTTAGCCGAGTTGTTTTTCATCTCTCTCCCATGTGTTTACAGCTGTCTCCTCCGACTGTCGCAGCTCAGCGTGCCTGTCCTGGGTGCGCAGTGCTGGCTGGTGGGTGCCTGCTGCAGGGGGTGCTGGCAGGGTGCTGCGGCGGGCAGCTGGCCAGGCAGGGCTTTGCGCATGGGGGCTTGGGCAGAGGAGGAGGAGGAACTGGCCATCCCTAGCCATCCTCCGCCTTGGCGGGGCGGTGGGCCACCTCCCTGCGGCGGTGGTCAGGAGACATGATGAGCCTATTGGCACGATGTCAACGACATCAGGGCCTCCAGACAAGGCTTTTAGGGGTAAAATTGGTCTAGGATCTGTATAGCCTGGAACTGGCTGGTGTGTTTGCTCAGGCTGGCGAAGCGTTCAGTGCAAGCCCCTGCTGTGGGGCGCGGCGGCTGGACCAGGGTGGCTGCTTGGGGACCTCTCCCATCCCACCGAGGAGCCTGGGAGACCAGGGCTGGCGCCTTCCTTGCCGCTCGTTGGTGTTCAAGGTGGGTCTGTCTCTGCAGCCCTCCCACCAGTTGGCTTTCCTGTGTTACCAAGCTTTTGGGTGTGAATTGGGGATATTTGGGTGATGGGCTCACTTGGGCCAGCCCAGGAGTATGTTGTGCTGCTGCCAGCTGGCACAGGGAGGTGCCTGGGGCGCAGGGCTGTCCCCTCCCTGGATTGAGGTGCACTGTAGTGAAAGGAAAAGGGGTCCAAACTCTCCCAGTCATCTCCCCTGCCTGCCCTAAAACCTTCCACTCATTTTTGGCATAAGCTAGAGGGAAAAAGCCACTGGCTGCCATCTGCACCCCAAGGACATTGAGTTCCAGGTTGATTTTTATGAGCAATCAACTGGCAGATTCTCAGTTATCCTCACAGCCGATTTTCCTGTTGACCCTCCCTGTTTCACACTGGCTCCAGCCCCCTCTATCATAACCCTCCCCTTTGTCAGACAGAGTCTGACAGTTTTCCTTCTGCCGTCTTAAATTGTCCTTCCTCTTCTCTTGGATTATTATGGGAGTAACATGTCCTTTGGGGTCAAGCTCTAACAGCACAGCCCAGATTCCTCCTGCCCTGAGCCAGCTCCTTCCTCCCAGCTCCCAGACCAGAAAATGAGCCTATAATTGAAATGCTAGCAGATGCTCTGAGTGGAAACAAGCTACCAATTAAAGCTGTTATCCCTGTCAAAGAGCAAAGGGAGCAGCCCAGCTCCTGCTCAACCAGGGAACAGCGTGTCGCTAGTACTGAAGTTTGGGCATGGCTTCACAGAAGGAGAAAAGTTTCTTGAGGGAGAGAGGCTGGCGATGGTAGCCAGGGAGGGTCTGACAGCAAGAGGAAGCCCGGGCATTGCGAGATTTTTCTTTGGGGCCCTTCTCCCTTTACTGCTTCCCTGCTGTGACATCCTGGGCCAAATTTGCTGTTTCTCTTCAAAGCTGTAAAGGGAAGGAGCTGTGGTGCAAACCACTCAGCTGCTTGGCTGAGTGTTACTGCGGAGGGTCTCTGTTATTTCCAGAGTGCAAGGACAATTTATTAGGGGTGAGGACTGTAGGGGTGCCTTCCTTGGGGGTTTGGGACCTCCTGGCTTCGCTTTCCTTTGTGTTGGACAGTTCAAGGAGAGCAGAAGGTTCCCAGTCTGACTTGTAGTCCAGCAGGTCAGAAGCGTTAGTGATGAAGTGGTCTCTGGTTTTCTCTGTGTGTTGTGGTGGTCTCCGAGGCCACCCTGGGCAGTTTTGCCCCATTCACCATGTCGTTGTCTACATACAGCAGTGAGTGACGCCTGGGACATGAGCGGGTCACCATGTCCTTGCTCAGGGGGTCCTCTTCTCTGCTCGTCCTTGCAGGCAGGAGGGAAGCACTACCACCCCACCTGTGCCAGATGTGTCCGCTGCCACCAGATGTTCACGGAAGGAGAGGAGATGTACCTCACAGGTAGGGATCCCGCTGCGGCCAGGAGCGGGGCATAGACCAGCGTGGCTCTGCGGAGGTGTGCTGGCTGTGGGAGCGTTCGGGGTTCAGGTCCTTATGGCGGTCAGTGTGGAAAGGGTCTTTCTGTGCAGCAATGCCAGAGACGACTGCTCCGCTGCTCCCCAGCCCCTGTGCTCTTCCTGGGCTGTGTGGCAGTCATTTCTCTCCATGAAACCTTCCCTGCCCCTGAGATGGAGGAGACTTTGTTCCTCGTTGGCAGCCTTTTGCTCCCTGCGAGTCTCCTTGCGCAGCTGGGGAGCGCTGCCGGGCGTGCCTGCATGTGTCCCTGGCCTGCGCCCAGCGAACAGAGGTTGGGGTGGGTGCAGGGTGCCTGGGTCCCCGCTCTCCCCAGCCCCAGGGGAGGGTGGTCCAGGACCCCTTCCCTACCACCCCCAAGTCTCTCCGTCCAGGTTACACTGTGAGCAGC
>NW_010518966.1:4885-5104 GCF_000687285.1 Phaethon lepturus | reverse complement strand
AGCTGCCTTAGGGGCTGTTTCCAGCACAGCGGGAGGGTTTGTTTTCTCTCAGTAACCTGTGCTTGCCTGTCACCCTGAGTCACTAATGATCCCAAGAGTGGCAAAGGGGGAATTGTGGACTGAGGGAGCCAGAGTGGGGGTCCCAGCAAGGCCCCATTGGGGGCAGCAGGATGGGTGTGCTCAGCATCTGTGCCGGGACACACCTGGGCAAAGCTCAGC
>NW_010518966.1:527-4854 GCF_000687285.1 Phaethon lepturus | reverse complement strand
TTCCAGGGTGTGCAGGGGCTGCGGGTGCCCCGGGCTCGGTGTTACCCTGAGTTTAACCAGAAAGAGCTGCCTGGCTGAGCACTAGTTGAGCTGTGCCAAAAACAAACCTGGGTTTGCTGTCACAGTTTAGTAGTGCTGGCCACTGCATCTCTGTGCTTGGGAGCCGTTTCATTTCTTAGTCCGGACACCAGTCCCCCCTGCCCAGTCTTCCCAGCGGATGCATGCCTGTGGCTGCGCTGTAGTGAAGAAGGAGCCCAGTAAAGCCAGTGGGACCCAGCAGGTGACCCCCCACCTCGGCATCCTCGGGGCTTACCGCCTGCCTCCTGCCCTGCTCCCCATGGAGAGACTCCAATTCCTGCCTCCCGCCCCTGCAGGGCCCCCCGGAAGCTGCCCCCCTAACGTGCAGGGGTTGTACTGCTACACGACCGGTTGCTCAGTGCAGCTGCTGAGCTGGGGGTCGGGACTGCCCCATGGCAGGGAGAGCCGGACAATCCCTAGCAGCGGGGTGAGCTGTGCGTGGAGCTGAAACGCGTTCCCTCTGCTGCGTTGCAGGCTCCGAAGTGTGGCACCCCATCTGCAAGCAGGCGGCCAGAGCAGAGAAGAAGCTAAAGGTAGGCAGCAGAGTGGGGGCATCTCCGAGAGGTTGCACGTCCCAGGTGATGTTCCCCCGGGTCCCTGCTGGAGGTGAACTGTTGTGGCAGTGTCCAAAGGCCAGGATGGCTTCCCGAGGCTAGCATGAGCTCTGTCCCCGCTGCCCCATGGGTGGCCGTGGCTGAAGTTGTTAGCAGGCACCTGCTTCCTGGCTGGCACCAGCCCATGCCACAGCCGGGGAGGGGGCACAGCAGTCCCCTCACCACCCCCTGCACCCCTGGAGCTGCTGCACGCTCTCTGTGCTCAGCTGGCCATGGGGACAGCCGCCAGTGGTCTTGCCAGACCACTCGCCTAACTGTGTATCTGGACCCGAGAGAGGCCAGGGTGCAAAGCTGGGCGGCAGGGCAGCTGCAACGGCCGTGGGCACCGGCGGCAGGCAGATGAAAGGGCGGAGCAACTGGACCTCAAGTGAAATTCAGCCCCAAACCCAACGATTTTCTTGCATGCTCAGGGGTCCCTCCTTGCCGTGCTCTCACCTGTCCTCTGCTTTTCTGCCTCCACAGCACAGAAGGACATCAGAAACTTCCATCTCGCCCCCCGGTTCCAGCATCGGCTCCCCAAACCGCGTCATCTGCGTAAGTACAGCTCTGCCCCTCATCCGCGTGGGGCAGGGCAAATGTGCCAGCCCCAGAGAAAGGGAGCAACAGTTCCTGGTGCTGCTCTGCAGCATGGGGTGTCCCCCAGGGATGAGCCCAGCATCTGGGGACAGCACGGACAAGCCGTGCCCCCTCAGCCCAGCGGCATGGCATGCCGCAAGTGCCATTGGCACAGACCAGGAGTGCTCGGAGGGGTGCAGTTCCACCCTCCCAGCTCCTCTGCCCCTTCTGCTGCTGCCTTTTGGGGTCTCCTCTTACCTCTTCCGCTGCTGGGGTGACTGCAGGCTCTGCTCTGTGCTGGGTCCACACTGTGCGCTGCAGCCTCTCCTTCCTTCTCTCCTTCTCTTCCTTTCCTGTTTCTCTGTCTCTGTCTCTCCCTCTCCCTAGGCTAAAGTGGATAATGAGATCCTTAATTACAAAGACCTGGCAGCTCTTCCCAAGATTAAAGCCATCTATGAAGTGCAGCGTCCTGACCTCATTTCCTACGAGCCCTATCACAGATACACGTCGGATGAGACGCTGGAGAGATATAGCTATGGGGAGGTACTGAGTCTCAATATGCCCAATGCCAGGCTGTACAGGGAGCTGGGCTCCAATTAGGGACAATGGAGGAAACTGCATGTGGGTTTGCTCACTGCCATGGGAATACTGCAGGGAAGCAGGAGCAGGGGTAAGACCTCTCCTGGAGGCTCCCTATCACTGGGAAGAAGGCTGGAAGGGAACCCGTGGTGCTGCTGCTACAGAGCAAGAAGGAAACCAGTGACCTTAGCAGGTCACTGCACCCTGCCCACGTCGTGCCGCAAGCCTGATGCGCAGGAACAGACAGCGCTGTGTGGGAGCAGATGTCACCCTCAGGAGCGACATGGTGGGAAGCTCACCCATCACAGCCCGCATCAGGAGACGAGGAAGGCACATAGCACACTGCATCCCCCTGGGGTGGAGGGACAGGCACCTGGCAGGACAGCCCAACGGCTTGGCCCAAAGCCTGGTCCCGAGCAGGCAATCGTCCCATATGCATGGTGCCTGCTCCCCCTTAGCTGGAGTAGGGAGTAAGGCTGGCCCAGGCCACCCAGCCCTGGCACAGCATCTCTGGAGCATAGTAAGACTGTCCCTGTTGGGTGCTGGCCCCACAGCAAGTGGAAGGGAGTCGGTCCGTGCGTTTTTGCAGGTGTGTGATGAGACGATGCCCAAGCAGCACGTGGCACAGGACTGCTCTGCCCTGCTCCCCCAGGCAGGCTGGGGCTGCTGGATGATTTCAGTAAGCCTCTGGAAGAAGAGGGTCTGAGCAGATCACACAGTGATGGGGGACCTGAGGTGGTCCTGGAAGAGAACTCTGTAATGGCCAGCAGCAGCATCTCTTACATCTCCAGTCCCAAGGCTTCTCACAAGCCTGCCTTCCTCCAGTGCACCCCATGGCAGTGCCAGCGGCATGGCCACGGCCCACTGTGCTGCACCGCGGGGCCAGCGGCTGCCTTCCCCACTTGCAGCCGCATGCGCTGAGGGGCTCCACCAAGGTCTCTGAGAAGGGGTGCAGGCTGCTGATTCAGGAGGTGCCATCCTCACGCCAGCTCCCCGCCCAGTCAAGGGGTCCCTGCCTGGCATCCTGCCACGGTGTCACTCCAGCTGTGCCACCAGCCGCCCTCACTGCCGGGCAGCTGTGGTGAGGCTGGGGTGTGGGGAAAACAAGCCACTGTGGGACCTCAGTCTGCCACTGCTCCCCTTAACTGTGTGCTGTCTCTCTCTCTCTCTCTCCCCCCCCGCCTTTGCCTCCTGCTGCCTCCAGTCCCTGGGGACCCTCTCCCCATACTCGCAGGTAATGCCCCCGGCAGGCACCAAGGGGTCTGTCACCCGCTGCCACCGCAGGGTGTCCCTCTGCCCCTGGACCGCGGGGGCTCTGCTGAATGTCCCCCTGCCTGGGTGCTGTTGCAAGATGGGGGAACCAGTCCGGGAGGGTCCTGTCCTTCGGACCCCTGGGAGAGCAGCATGCAGCCCTCCCTGGCAGAGTGGACCCGGGGTGCAGCTTCTGCCCTGTGGAGGGGGACACTGGAAATTGGGAATGAGCTCAGGGGAAAGGGACGATCTCCGGGCAAGGGACTGAAATCCTCTGGCCGGACACTGTCACCTCATCCCAACCCCTGGGTTTCGCTGCCTGTGCTCTGTTGGCGGGGAGGCAGAGCATCCTGGGGACCCCCTCCAGCTACGGAGGAGACACACGCTGCCCAGCATGTCACACCACGGAGCATGCACCCTCCTGGGCTGCCGCAAGTATGGGGATGCCCGGCCATGGGACATCTCCATGCAGGGCTGGCACTGACCTGCCTCGTCCTTCATCCCATCAGCTCTAACCCCCCTTCTCTCTGCACCCTTCCCGGTCCCCAGGACATCTACGAGAGCTTTGACACCCGGCAGAGGCGAGCCTCCAGCCCTGGCTACATTGACTCCCCCACCTACAGCCGCCAGGGCATGTCCCCCACCATCCCGAGATCCCCCCACCATTTCTATCGCTCAGGTGAGGATTTCAGCCGCAGCCCCAGGCTGGGCTAAGGTCAGACTTCCAAGTGGAGCGGGGATCATCAGACTGTCCCGTGCTTCTCCCATGGGACCTCGGGGGTCCCTCCTCTGGCAAGCAGTCAGGAGGCCTGGGAGGTCCGTGGGGGGCTGACAGCAGCAGGAGCTGTGGGGCAGTGACCAACCCTGCTGTCTGCGTCCTCCAGTTCCCCTGACTCTTATCTTGCGAGCAGCAAGGGGAGGCCGAGGGGACTTTGTCCTAGCTCAGACCTGAGCTGAGGCTCATGGAGGATGGGGTGGGGAGGGAGGTGACCCCCAGGTCCAGTGAAGACACCCTCAGCTACCTTGGTAGCTCTGGGAGGGGCATGCACGAGAGTGCTTGTGCTCAGCCAGTGCTGCAAGGAGGGTCCTTACACACACGCGTGTGTGCACGCCCTGGAGCGTGTCGGGGGGAAAGCAGAGTGTGTCTGTGCTGTCTCTTGTCCTTTGGAGCCGGGGAGGAGCAACTGGGAAAACCCAAGGTCAGTAAGTCTGGAGATCCTGCGTTCCCTGAGCTGCCCCCACGCTGCACT
>NW_010518966.1:0-478 GCF_000687285.1 Phaethon lepturus | reverse complement strand
CGCCTGCTGCCCCGGAACAGCACCCGCACACAGGATTTCCTCTGCATCCCGCTTGCCTCCGGAGATGCGGGAAATCTCCCCCTGCTCCATCACGCCCCATCCTGGACCACGGCCTGGTGCACGTCCCCATCACCGCCACCACGTGGGTCGCTCCCCGCTCTTCTAACACCGCTGCATTTAACACCCGTTTTCTTCTGCCTCTTGTTCTCTCCCTCGGTCACTTACGGCTGCTTCTGCTCGGCACCGCGTAGGCACCGAGAGCGGGCGCAGCTCCCCCTACTATAGCCAGTTAGATGTGAGGTCCTCCACTCCAACCTCTTACCAAGCGCCCAAGCATTTCCACATCCCAGGTAGGCTCTGGAGCGCCCCGGTCCCCGGGGAAGTGCCGTGTCTGTGGCATGCCCGCATGTGCCGTCCCCCCTGTGTCGCATGCGTAGCTCCGCCGCCTGCCTAGAGCCAGCTGGCAGCAGGATCTACC
>NW_010518965.1:557-828 GCF_000687285.1 Phaethon lepturus | reverse complement strand
GGGGACACGCCGGTGCAGCCGGGCCCCGCAGCAGCCGCCTTTCTCACGCCCTTTGCCGCCTGCTCTGCAGGGTCTACCCTGGCCCCGAGCAGCAGTGCGCGCCCGGCCCGGCATCAGCCGAGCCGCTGCTCCACCAGCGCGTGCGCGTGACCCAGGGCCGCGGGACGGGGAAGAGGCACCTCCTCCTCTTCAGCGATGCCTTGATCATTGCCAAGGCCAAGTAAGAGGCGCAGACCCCAGCTCACTTTCCTGTTCATCACGGGACCCGGCA
>NW_010518965.1:0-240 GCF_000687285.1 Phaethon lepturus | reverse complement strand
GCTGAGCCGCTGCTCCGCCAGCAAGTGTGGGTGACGCAGCGCCGCGTGAAGGGGAAGAGGCACCTCCTCCTCTTCAGCGACACCTTGGTCATCGCCAAGGCCAAGTAAGAGGCGCAGACCCCGGCTGCCTTTCCTCCCAAGGCCTGGCCCAGGCAGCGGGGCAGGGATGCCCAAGGACCAGCCCCAGGCCCTGGCACCCTGCTGCTGGCTGCACCCGTGGCCGTGCGCGGGGCAGGCGGA
>NW_010518964.1:945-2880 GCF_000687285.1 Phaethon lepturus | reverse complement strand
CCGCGCAGGCCTTGGCGTCGCTCGTGAGCACAGCGCGTCGAGCCAGGCTGGTGTCCCTGCTCCTGCCGGAGGATGCTCAGATCCCCTCCTCCCTGCTGCCCGCAATCCTGCTCCCCGCCTAGGAGTGCTTGGGAAGCGAATGCCGTGTCTTCCTGCGCCGGGGTTACCCTTTTGCTTGAGTAACTCCCTGCTCCTCCCAACATTCATCTCTCCAACGCATTTGTACGGAAGAGCCGTGTCGCTTCTCAGCCATCGCTGCTGGGCGCGAGGTGAGCTGGCTGTTAGCTGCCTGCGCCCAGGCCAGCCCCGCACCCCCGGCACCCCTCTTTGCACCTGCCGTGTCCCAAAGGCACCCCGAGAGCGGGCCGCAGGCTACGGCCGCGTCCTGGCCAGCCATGCTGTGCTCTGCAGCGTGCTGGTGGCGGAGGGGCTGAGACACCTGCTCTACGTCTGCAGTGCGCGTTGCTCCTCTTGCAGTGTTCTAGGCTTTGAAACCTTATTTGTTCTTTCTGAGTTTCTGAGTGGAAAGCCTGCTGGGGAAATATTTTGCTTTTGTGGAGACCTATCCCCAAAAAGGCCTCCCTCCTATACTAGGAAGGTCTTCGGGGTTGTTTATTAGAATATATGCATTTTTAAATGGTCTGACTTCTGTGGCTTGTGCTCCCAAGTCTTGGTCTGCCCAGCAACTCAGAGTATCACTCAGCTCAAAGAAATGTGTTTTGGGATGAAACCCAGGAAAATCATGTTTGTGTCTGATTCCGGCTGCCGGCTAGCAATAACGCTGCACCTTTCTCAAGCTGCCGTTGCAGGAGGCTGCCCACCTCCCTGAGTGGTAACGCACCCGGTGGTAGACCCCAAGCCTTTCACAGAGCAGCTCATGCCCAAGTCAAGTAAATCCTGTGCTTCGGAACGAACCCAGTTATTCTGCGTGGGACCCCGGCAGACCCGCGCGCTGTTGTGCGGATGATGGCCGCTTGCGTGTCCTGCCAGCTGCTGCAGGCAGCACTTCTGCACGAGGGCTCTGCAGCCCTGAAGGCTGGGGGCTGCAGGCAGCATCGGCCCTGGCTACTCCTACCTGCTGACTTTGCACACCTAGCTTTCTTCTAATGCTGCTTTTTTGGTGTGCAATTTTATTTACGTATGATATATAACTTAAATAATTTCCTGTTGCTGCTAACAGAAGTATTTTTTAAATTTCTGTGGAAAATAATTCCTCTCTTTTAGAGGAACCGAGGGTGCTGCAGACCTGACTGTGCTCCTGACCTCGTCGGCACTGCATCTCCTCTCGTAAATGCAAGGCAACACCGCGCACATACGTGGCGGAACCTTCCTAGGGAAAGGAGCGAGCAATGAGCTACGCTTTCCTGCGAGCTCCGTGCCCTGCTCGTGGGCTGGCCCGTGTGTCCTGCAGCTCCAGAGAAGCCAGCCTAGTTGTGAGGAGGACCAGCAGGGTGGCAAGGCTGAGGGGGGCATGAGCGTTTTGGGTCAGGGAGAACGCGGCTCCCCGAGTCGTGGTGGGGCTGGGCACTGCTGGGTGAGCCTTGCAGCGGTGCCCGTGCCCCTGCACATGCCTGGTACAGCCTCGGGCTTTGTGCTGTGCTCCTCACCTGCACTGCTGGCGGCTCTGCGACGGTATTGGGGAAATGGTCAGCGATTTAAGCCTGAAATCCCTTGTAAGCAAATACCATCTCTGCTGTGGCCTTCTCTTGCAGTAGCACCGTGAGCAAATGCGGCAGGGGCTGCTTTTCAGTCTGTTTTAAACTATTTAAATTTCCAAGATTAATACAGGTGGAAGAGACATGTGTTGTATTTGTAATTAAATCAAGCGATCTCAATTCATGGACCCTCAAGGTTCCTTATTCTTGATGCGGTGAGATTAGGAGTTGCCACTAATGAACGGCTGATACCGTCAGCTCTGAGATCTCCTTGCGTCTA
>NW_010518964.1:0-914 GCF_000687285.1 Phaethon lepturus | reverse complement strand
GCACAGGTTTCAGCCTGAAATAACCCCAGTGGCTTGCGCTGTGTGTGAATAACCTCCTAAACGTGTTTGCCTTGTAAGCTTGATACACCTTATCAAGGCTTTTGCTTAGTGAAGGCAGCCCATTGTGTTGGGAGATTACTGCTGCTTCAATGCAATTTAATATTTTACCATTGCTCCATCTCCTTGACAAGAAGCACCTGGAAGAGGAAAAAACCTGGTTGTTTGGGTACATAGAAACGGTGGGCTCAGGCTCCGGCTGTCGGCGCCTCTGAATCGCTGCCCATTTGCCGTGTGCCAGGCTGAGGGGCGTTTTCTTCTGAATATCCCAAAAAGCGATCTCCCGGCGCTGCTGTCCTAGCAAAGGGAGTGGGTTTAATGTTTTGCACACATGGCTCTGCAGGGCTGACGTCTTTGACTGGAAGGAGCGGTCGCAGCTCCTTCCCATGGAAAATCCATCTGTTCCCCTGCATTCCCTGGTGCGTGGGGTCTTGGTGCCGGAGCGGGGGTGACGGCAGAGCGGGTATTATTTGCCGTGCACCCTGCTCGGCTGAGTGACGCTGTGCCACGCTGGAGGTGGTTAGGAGGGGTCGCTCAGGCATGTTCCCCCCCTTCCTTTTCCTTTACTTATTATTTGAGACTTGACTTTGTAAGAAAAGACTATTTTTTCACCTGTTGGGGCTATGTTATTTATTCTCTCAGGCTGTGTTCGTGCTCCACAGAGGGCTGCGGAGCCCCTTGGAAAAGCCCCGAGGGCAACCTGTGCCAGAGGTCTAGGGCCCCGGTGCCGGGGCTGGGCTCAGCAGCGAGGGGCTGCAGAAAGGGTCTTTTCAGGGTGGAGGTCTGGGGATTAATCTGAAGGCAAGGTTTTGTGGGTTTTTTCCCCCTGGAATAATTTAAGTTCAGCTTTTTTCAGG
>NW_010518963.1:0-226 GCF_000687285.1 Phaethon lepturus | reverse complement strand
CTCTCCTCTCCTTGGAGCCTCCTGATAAATTGACTCCAAGAGCCCAGGCTTCTTAGCAATAAATAAGCTCCAAATATAGAAGAGGGGGAAAATATGATGAGCCTCTCTGACATTTGTCTTTAAAATAAAACTAGCTGCACGTCAAGTTTGAGCTTAATTTCTGGAAATAGGCGGAAGTCGCCCCGGATCATGCATGGAAGGCTAATTGAAAAGATCAGTTGGAGCA
>NW_010518962.1:613-858 GCF_000687285.1 Phaethon lepturus | reverse complement strand
TTCTCCAGCCGCCTCAGTTTGCCTCCCCGGGCCTGGAGGATGTGGGCTGAGCTCGGTGGTTTCAGTTCAGGATTTTGGATTCTCCGGGGATGTGTCATCCCTCTCACGGAATGTGTGTTTGTTACATGTGTATAAAAATATAGAGGATGAATACATTATATTTAAAATATCTCACCACTGGGCAGCTCTTTTTGGGTGTTGAAAGCTGGGATGAGACAAGATATTTTAACTGCCTCCGAGTGACT
>NW_010518962.1:0-528 GCF_000687285.1 Phaethon lepturus | reverse complement strand
CACCCTCCCTCCGGACAGAGCTCATGGTGGAGACCCCACTTGGCACCAGGACAGCTTCCAGTCCCGGTGGAGGTCAGGGTCCCCCCAGGGCAGGGGCCACGGGGCTGCAGCGGGTCTGGGGTGAGGTGATGGAGGACTCCAGTTGCGCTGTGCTGAGGTTTCCTATTGCATCCTCTTTCGGAGCACACGGGGACAGCCCAGCTGTGGCCACAGCTCACACCTGGGTGCCCCGCCCCTCCAGAGCCACGCAGACCCGTCTGAGGGACCTGGGGACGGCTGAGGGGACAGCCTGATCACACAGGTCAAACCCGACGCGGCCAAAGCATCGCCCCTCTGGAGCAATGCAGCTCCCCGCTCCTGGCCAGGAAACCCCGAGAGCAGACGCGGAGGGGTCTTCCCAAGGCCCCGGGAAGGAATCGCGGAAGAAGTGGGGGAAGCGTCCGTCTCTGCAAACCAGCACGGTGCACAAAGCAGCTGCTGGGCTGGGCGAGGGCTTCCCACTGCTCTTGCTGTTGAGAATAAGACACC
>NW_010518961.1:549-926 GCF_000687285.1 Phaethon lepturus | reverse complement strand
CCGCAGCTAGGACTGAGCCCACCTGTGAGCCACTCTCCCTTTTCCCACCTGTAGCCAACCCGGGTGTCTGCCCCAAAAGAAAGGTGTTGCAGACCTTCGCCCCCTGCAACAGCTCCTGCAGTGACGACACCGACTGTCCCCGCCACAAGAAGTGCTGCTTCACTGGGCCCGTGGCTGCCTGCCTCCGGACAGAGGTACCGTGGTCCCGCTCCCATCTGTGCGTGACATCTGTCACCTCCCACCTGTGCCTGGCCCATGCAGGGGACGCTTCCGTGTCTATGCCTACAACCCTGCCATGGGGACCTGCCAGCCATTCACCTACAGCGGCTGGGGGGGGAACCCCAAAAACTTTCGGACCATGGCGGAGTGCCCGCACG
>NW_010518961.1:0-526 GCF_000687285.1 Phaethon lepturus | reverse complement strand
CAGACTGGGCTGCGCCTGCCCAGGAAGAGGCAAGGGCCAGGCAGGGAGTGGGCTTGCAGAGCGGCACTGCCTGCAGCCAGGCAACTGGACCCAGAGGGTCTGCTGGCCTCCCCGCGGAGCCAGGGCAGCCTCCTCGTGGCAGGGAGAGCAGCAGCATCCCGCATCACCCCGGCACGCGGTGTGCCTGGGCCCCGGCACGTGGCACAGGGGCCTCTGGGCGTTTATGCTGGGAGATTTCAACCAGCTCGCAGCTCTGTCCCAGGAGCTGGCGTTGTCTTTGGTCAGAACCAGGCAATAGTGTTAGTAATCATAATTTTGCAGCCTGATTATCAAAGTAGGAAACCTGACCACTGACGCGCTCAGCCTGCACGGGACGGGGAGAAAGCCTCCTCTTGCCATTTGCCTTCCCACATCTCTGCCAAACATGGGTTTGGGAGAGCAGGGGGCTGGCGGAGCCGTGGTGGCCCCCGTGGAGGGGGGGCCAGTACCGTGTGGGCACTCGCCTAGTTGTGACACTCGTTTCCAA
>NW_010518960.1:1419-4930 GCF_000687285.1 Phaethon lepturus | reverse complement strand
TTTCTCTCCACTTGAAGGTTGAAGGTTAATGTAGATTGCAGCTTCTGAGGATTAAAAAATAAATACGAATCTCGTTGATAATTGACTCATTTTCGGCTTGCAAGCAGCAGTAAAACTTCCCCACAAAAAAAAAAACCTTAAATTTGCAGGTTAAATTATGAAGCTTTCCAGCCTGTGTCTGCCACTCCAGAACTCATCCTTTTTCACTGTAAGATGCTCGGGTTTGTTCCTTGTGTCAATTAATCTCAGACACACCTCTATAATAATTTAATTACTGCAGATTTTTACCAATATTACTGCTTGGGACGTGGACAACCTCTGCTTCGGTATGCAGCTCAGCCTGAGACCCACAGGACCCACATGTGTATCTTACCAGAAGCCACCCTGAGATCGGTGAGGTAGCTGGTAGTTTTATTGCACGTGCTAATTAACGCCTGTCCAAGGCTATATACTGCTCTTAGTGCCGATGACAGCAAACACAGAGAGCCCGAGCCTGCTCCTTGGAAGTCGGGGGCAAATTCCTTTTAAGTGACACTGATGTAGGCCCATAGTACCTCTCACTGCAGACTGCTCTGCAGACGGAGGCAGGTAGCATCTCCATTCCAGAGACACAGAACTAGTCATGGAGCAATTAGATGATTTCCTCCACATAAAGGAGAATTGAGGCAGGGTGGGAAAAGCAAGCCAGCTTTTGAACCCCCCCGGCTCGTACCCTAGCGACTGCACACTGCATGAAAGAAATGTCTAAAAATTACAACTGGTACCAGATTAAATAAGTGATCTTGTTACGGTTTTGTATTTTATCTTCAGTCCAAGTGCGTGACTCCAGCTATCGTGGTGAAGCCCAGCGTGGCACAGACCATCCTTACAACAACTGATCCACGCTCCGGGCTGTTAGAGAGGGGACCTGAGAGCCCGGGGAATAGAATTACACGCTCGGTGACAATATTTCCACTCTGGTGCTTGGGGCTTTAACTATGTAATTCTTACTGGAGTCCTGAACCATTGCACTGGTAAACCCTCACATGCAGCATTGTGTGAGTGAGAACTTTGCGTCCTAAAGCTTCACTCGCAGATTTGTAAATAACTGCCTTTCTGCTGATTCCTGGAAGGCCGGTGAAGTCCTGCAGGCGAGGGGCATGCCGCTCTGGGATTTTCCATTGCTGTGCGGTTGTTTACAGTCACACCAAGTGAGTGCGAAATGGGAGTGTTCCGAGTTTGCGGTGTTTTTCACGGCTTGACACCGGCTCTTACAAAACTGTGCTCAGAGCCACGCTGTGAAGAACAAGATGCCCTGTGTTTTCCTGGGTTTTTTACTGACAGCTTCAAAATAGACAATATTCCAAGGAGGGAGAGGGGGATAAGGAAACAATCCTGTACAGATTATCCTTTCTTCAGCACAAGACACTGCTAGCTTTGGAGCGAACTGTGTGGGTCAGGTTTGATGAGATGGCCAGGCTTGTAGGGCCAGATTACCCGTCCTGTCAGCAGGAAGCCGGCAGTACCACATCTCCATATTTCACGTCTGCTCCGCAGTTCTCTGGGCACAGGTAGCAGTGGGGGCACAAGACCCTGGTAAATGACAACCTTACTGCTTGGCCTCAGCCACCGTGTAAGCTTCAACTGACTTTCCTAGCTACCTCTTTTATTTTTTCAGACACCACTGAAGTTGGCTTGGGTAGGAAGTACCTGCAAATTCTTCCTATCTGCCATGTGCTCTGTGGATTCACTTCAGTTGTTTTGCACCAGGTGTGCCCACAAGAATAAAACCACCATCATGCTTGGGCCCTGGCCCAACTCTTTAGCAGGGTGACCGCAGGCTCGAGCTCCCTTGGAGGGGCTGCTGCAGTTTAAACTTGTTTTATGTGACGAGCATGGCTTGCACTGCGGAGAGTTGTGTTCTGCACATGCAAATCCTGCATGAAGCATAACAACTAGAGTTCCAGCAGCGTGCATGTTCCAGGCTGTTTGCAGCAAGCCGCAGGTCCTTGCTCTGCAGACTGATGGCACAGTCTTGTTTACTGACAGCAAAAGCACCTTTTAATCACCAAGCGGCCAAGTCATAGAGCAGGAAATACAGCAAAGCCATTTTATCATGCATGGGACATTTTCAAGCCTTCTCCGCGCTAAGAGGTAACTTGAAAATAAACGTGTGCTTATGTTTTTCAGCAAGGGAGGATGGACAGTAAGAGGTGCCTGTCTCTTCAGTCATCTGCAAGTGCAGACGGTATATTTTCCAGGTGTGGCTACCTCTTCTCAGTTGTGTAAATTCTGCAACATTCACCCTGTCCCCCTCCTTTTTTTTTTTCCTTTGTGTTTTCTGTTTGCTCTCCTGGTTTGACTTTCTCACCTCAGCTCCTCCCAAACCACTGGGAATACTCAGCAGCCAGTGTTTCCACAGAGTAAGCCTTCCAGCCCCTGCTTGGCCAAGCTCTGACTGATCTCAAGGAGGTTTTCCCATCCCAACACTCTGCGAGGTTGGATGCCATACCACTCCGGCGAGCACATAAGGAATACGCATGCAAAGTGTGATGTTGGAAGGCGCTGGCAGCTGGTTGTCAGGACGGCTCTGAGAGGTAGAGCCTTGGGCCATGCTTTAAGACAAACTTGTTTGTCCCCTTTTATCTGGAAATAAGCTAAATAGCCATCAGTGTCTGCAGAGCTATGCTGTAAACAGTTCTGGAGACCTGCAAATGGAGAGCGCATACTAGGCTTGTTTCTTATCATCTTGGATTAAATCAACAATGAACAGAATTAAAGATGGCACAGCAAGACCTTGTTTTTTCCTGGCATGTCTTTGACATTACATTTGTGCATTAATTTCAATGTAATTAATTGTTGTCAGGTTTAATGAATTGAGTGACTTGGGGATGTTTGAACTGTCCTTTACCCACCACAAAGAGCCGTGTAGCAGCAAGGGGAAAGAAATGGGAAGTTTGTTCGTTTTTCTGGAGGGAGTTTATATTCAAATACTTAGCCCCACATTTCTAGGGATCCAGCATCATACATAAAACAATCGTAGGTCCACCTACTACGAGTTTCTGAGCACGAATTTCATCTGCAAACTCCAAGCACTAATTTAGTCTCCAAGCTGCTCTCTTGTGCTAAAACTAAGATGATCACCCAAAATGCAGTGAAAAGTCTCTGATAAGCCTCGGCTGAAGACGAAGGTTTTTAAGTCTTGAGTGAAGGCAGGCTTAACCTCTTTGAAGAGCACAAGTGGTGGATGCAAGTGAGTGTTAGCTCTAACAAATAACATTTTAAAAGATACTTTACAGAGCCAAGTACCTTTCTTACTGGGGTTGCAATGAGCCAGCACCTCCCGGTGCAGAACACCTTCCCCAGGCCCCGCTCCAGGGACGCCTCGCCTGCTCCTGGGGCTGTCTGGGACGCTGGCACAGAGGGAAAATAGTGCAGTTCATCCTTTTTGGCTCTGTTGTTGTCCCCTTCTTATCGCCTTGTAGCAGCTCCTTACATTCCTCTCTCTGTTCCCTACAACTGCTTCCTGCTG
>NW_010518960.1:1125-1386 GCF_000687285.1 Phaethon lepturus | reverse complement strand
AATGAGGCGGCCGGCCCTGGGGCCCCCGCCACTGCAGTCTGCTTTTTTGGCTGATGTTTGCTGCTTACTGCCCCATCCTCACCAAAATGCATGAGAAACACCCAGTCCTGAATAGAAATACAGACTCCCCAGCTCTATACCCTGTTGCCTTTTCTTCTCACACCTCAAAATTCCCCTGGAAGCTCCGGGTTGCTCCCCCGCCATGGGAGGCAGCCCTCTGAGACCCTCTGCGAGGGGGGCTGCGATCCAGGGCGGCGGAGC
>NW_010518960.1:0-1109 GCF_000687285.1 Phaethon lepturus | reverse complement strand
CCGCGAGCCGGGCCCCAGGAAATCCTTTCCCGGCGCCCGGCCCACGTCAGCAGACAGCCTTGCAACAATTTCGGATTGAAGTTTGGATGCCTATTCCGGACAGGCTCTCCTCTCCAATTCTCCCAGACAAACTTTCTCCTGGCCTAGTGCTGCTCCCCACTTTCCGATGGTTCCTCCCAGGCCAGATGCCGTATTATCTGGAGCGACTTTCCCTCCCAGCCTTGTTTTCCTCCTTCTCCTGAGTCCTTTGTCTGGCTGCCAAGTGGAACAGCCCTGCCAGGCAGACAGCTGCTCAGCATCGCCGCGCGGGTGCTGCCCTATGGGCTGAGGAGCCGATTCCAGGCTCGTTCCATCTTTGAGGGGGACGTTCCGCCTTAGAGATGGCGTGTACCAGAAGGAGAAAAAGCAAACAGCACCTGTAAAACTGTCGGAAGAGACTGGAAGTGTTTAAGATAAAGAAGCCTTAACGCTACTCTGGGTTTACCTTCGAGATAGCGCGAGTAGCAAGCCTGCTCTCTCCTGCTCCGGCTGGAGGTCTCCCTGGAGGACCACAGAGCGGGAATGAGAAGTTTCCAAGCCCTCAGCCACAAAAGCACAGGCCTGGAATCTCTCTAATGAGAGTTTTCCTCTTTGCAGTTTGCCAGGCAAACAAGCACCAGGCACCAATATCAAAACCAGCCCAGATTCCAATGAAACCCAGCAAAGAAAATAGGAGCAGAAAGGAAGCGGCTTCATTTTGCTTACTAAGAACAGGGAAATAAAGCTACCGAGTCCCCTCAGCCAAGAGCTCGCCCTGCTCTGCCGAGCACGGGGTGAAGCCAGGCGGGCTGCCTGGCCGGGGGCTCAGGCCAAGGGCCTCCTCCTTCCTTGCTGTTGCTTGCAGGGACGGATTATCACGTTATCCCCACGTTACAGGGCTTGCCTGCACCGTCTTCCCAGACAAACGGGCGCTCCACCCTGCCCGACTCCTTCAGTTTGCCTGGGAGGCCTCTCCCCGCCTGCCCTGCGGGCTGGACTCTCGTTTCCCTCCCACTCCTGAGCCCTTGAAGGCCGTGCCAAGGAGGGCGGCCCGGCCCAGGGCGCCGGGAGCTGGCACCGCTGGGCTGCCG
>NW_010518959.1:359-596 GCF_000687285.1 Phaethon lepturus | reverse complement strand
GGGGGACACACGTGGGGGACATGTGGGGGGAGTCGCATGGTGGGACCCGTGTGGGGGACTCGTGTTGGGGACACACGTGTAGCGTCACGTCGTGGGATGTGTGGGGGGGACACGCATGTGGGAGTCACGTGGTGGGACCCGTGTGGGGGACACGCGTTGGGGACATGTGTGTGGGGGTCACGTCGTGGGATGTGTGTGGGACATGTTTGGGACACGCGTGTGGGGGTTGTGTGGTGG
>NW_010518959.1:0-215 GCF_000687285.1 Phaethon lepturus | reverse complement strand
GGGCAAGGGTGTGGGGGTCGTGGGATGAGACGTGTGTGGGGGACGTGTTGGGGACACGCGTGTAGGGTCGCGTGGTGGGACCCGTGGGGCAGCGGGGGACACTCACGCAGGCCCGTGGACTCCATGCGTGACGCCGTGTTGACCGTGTCCCCGAAGAGGCAGTAGCGCGGCATGGTGAGCCCCACGACGCCGGCCACGCAGGGCCCTGCGGAGGG
>NW_010518958.1:0-8745 GCF_000687285.1 Phaethon lepturus | reverse complement strand
ATCACACATCTCAGCAGTTTTTAGGCACAGAACTATCAAGGAAAACCTCTTTCTAGCTCTAGAACAGCTTCTTCCAAAGTCGCAGAGGTAGCCCGGACTTCGTGTCCTCTGCGAGATCTGAGCTAACAGCTCGTGAAACCATCGTGCACCCTCGGGATACTTTCCCAGCTTCCTCTGACTCCCGCCAGGTCTCTCCCATCTGCACCACGACCAGGTTGCAGGGATGAAGGGTGGGATGCCAGGCTCCCTGCCCCAGAGCAACTCCATCCTGCACAAGGACACCTGCTCCCCAGCGGAGGGCACAAGGGGAAGGAGGAGATGTGTCATGAGCTTCTGACGTTCCCAGCTTGTCCCACATCCCCAGGCAGCCCAGTTCCAGACTTCTGACACTCCTGGGATGGAGCAGGGGCTGCTCTCCACGTCACCTGCAGAAGAGGAGCCCAAGAGGAGCCCTTCCCCCCGCCCCTCTAACCAGTGCCTCCCCTGGAGCTGTTGTACCCGCTCTCACCCCCAACACCGCTTTCTCAGCTCTCCCACCACCGTGAAGCCTGGCCCTGCCATGCACCCAGCCAAGACTGCCACCCACCCCGGGCATCAGCCCCACAAGGAAAGACTCACAGCTGGCAGCCTGATCCACCTGGCCTCGTCCCCAGGTGATCAAAAGTGTCTCTTGGCCACCTGATCTCTCCTGGCTGATGGAAGAGCTGCTGCAAAGAGGTCCCCCAGCTCCACTCTTCCTGCTGCCCCACTCAGTCACGGCTTCTCTCCTTGGCCTCTCATCCTTGCTCTTCTCCCAGGCTGGAAATATCCATGCGCAGCACTGGCCAGAACATTAAATGGCCTTAACCCTATAAAATAATGCAGGACAACTGATGGCTTGTAGACAGCTGCCAACCTCTGAGGGGCACCGAGACCTCCCTGAGTATGGCCAGGCAGGACCTGGGTGCAGATAAAAGCCTGCAGCCCACATTGGGGTGGTGAGCTCAGGCAGGATCTGCCCGGGAGACCTCCTGCCTTGCCCACCTCTTTGGGCCTGGAGTGAGCTGAAGGGGATCCTCTCTGCTGGCCCACGTGAGATGGCTGCTCACCGGCCGGAGGGACGCAGGGAAAGCACCGGCTGGACACGGCTGTATGCGATCGGCCATCTCTGCCTTTGCAGCGTGGCCTTGTACGTGCCGGACAGGTTTTCCTGCCAGGCTGTGCTGGGACAGCAGAGGAAGGTCTCCCTGATGTGTGCCACGTGTGTTGGGAAGCTACTCCCAAGCCCAGAGGCTGTGCTATTCCCCTCCAATAAACTGGAAACCGTCGGCACTGTGCCTTTCTTCGCGAAGGCGCTCGGAAAACCACTGCAGCAGGGCTATGCGCCCGAGAGAGGCGAATCTGAGCAGATTCGTGTGGGCAGAGCGGGGGTGCTTGAGTGCACGGAGGCTGGGGTCTGCTGAGCGGGACGGGTACAGCCGGTTGTGGCAGCGCAGAGCGGGGGTGCTTGAGTGCACGGAGGCTGGGGTCTGCTGAGCGGGACGGGTACAGCCGGTGCTGGCAGCGCAGCCCTGCCTGGGACTCGCTGCATCGCCCGGCTCTTCGCTGCGAGGGGGAACCAGCTGAGGGGCCTCTTGGCTGCTGGGAGACTCCCATCACATCTCCCGAGGTGGGTTTGGGATGCAGACCTTCAGCACGCAAATCCCACTGCTTCCGCAGGCTTGCAGATGGCAGGGTGTGACGGTGTCTTCAACCTCCCCCGGGGAGGGGGGAGCTACCAGGACTGGTGAGCATCACTTCTAAGGACCTCGTCCCAGGCTTTGAAGTAGGAATGCCCGACCTCTGCCTTCCCCTCTGTGCCCAGTGCCACCTTACGGGACGTTGAGCTGCTTTTCAGGCTCGGTGTCCCCCCAGCAGCCCTGCAGCCCCACAGGAGAGCTCACTAGCTGATAGCTACCGAGCTGGTGGAGGTGCACAGTGCAGCGGGGCTCTCCCTCTCCTGCATATTAATTGTCAGAGCCATTAGATGGCAGCAACTACCGTGCCACCAGCGTCCCGCTCCCCGCGCAGTCCGAACACCGCGGAAACGGTTTTGGAGCCAGGCCCCAGCCCTGCTGCCCGCAGTCCCCAGGCACCAGCAGCCTGCACCTAGTCCACAGGGTGGACCCTGGGATGGAGAAATAACCCTGCGACGGGGCAAGCGCTGCGGGACTGCAGAACTGGCCTTGCAAGGGAAAGCGAGGGAAGGCTCCGAAATAGGGAACTGACATCCCGAGCAGCAACGTCGGGCTCAACGGGGACACGAGTGCAACCAGCTGGGTCCAGAGGACGTCTCCCGAGAAGATGACTCTCTGGAGTCCATCTGCAAGGCACCACCGTGAGCGCACAGCTGGCAACTGCCGGTTGCTGACCTGCAAAAGCCAGCCTCTGTGCACCGCGCTACCGAGCAGTCAGTGAAGCCACAGTCGCCGTGTGGCAGTGATTCCATTGTCTCTGCGTTAAAGACACTATGGGTCAGGTAACGCGCCAGGCAAACCCCGCCTGGGATGTGCAGCCAAGGTTCGTTCAGCTGCTGCGTTGGACAGAACTGACTGAAAGTCAGAAGGAAAAACTGCTCAAAACGTCAAAGTTGTTCTCCTTGAAGAGGTTTCCAAAGGAAATGTGTTTCATTTGGAAATACGTCTAGAAAATCAAACTTTCGAAATATTTCATTTTAACTTCTCAATTTTCCTGTATTTCTTCTCTCTAGACTCTCCTTTCCTTTATTATTCTCCCCTGCCTCTGCTTTTATCCTGTTCCCATTTTGCCATTAAAACAGAAATGAACCGGACGAAGGAGGAGAACAAAAAATGACAGAGTGAGCACAACCCCCCAGATCTCCAATTTTTCTTTTTTCAATTTCACCCACAGTAGGAAAATGGTCACGAAAATGCATTTTGTTCATCTTTAGACTACAAACATGTATAAAATCCCAACCTCCATATTACTTTTCCTTCTAACAGCCACAACACGAGTTGCAAGGGGCTGAATAGCCATCCTCCGCACATATAGCACCAAAAAGCAATTCCAGTGTTGCTTTCCCCACCGCCAGCCCAGCGAGTGTCGATACGAGCAGCGCCCGCCACGGAGCCTGAGCAAAGACGTGATTCATATGAACTAATCTAATCCACACAGCTCAAGCTCAAGCTTAACCGTACAGTAAAGGGAAAATATTTAAAGAAATCTTCTGGTAATTTGGAAAAAAAACATAGACTTTCCTTTGGAAGAAAAAGAGAAAGACTGGTTAAGATATTAATGGCTTCTGCTGATCTAGGGGTTTTTTTAAGCTCTTAATGATCCAAGCTGCTTGTAAAGGTGTTGGTCTTGATGCCATTTCCTTTTACAAAGCAACAAAGCAGCTCAGTGAGGGTAAGCATCTTGTTTTGATATTTTCAGGGTGGAAGATTTTGATTTTTCAACTTATAAAGCTTTGCTGCTTTTATTTTTTGTACATAAAGCCAAGGTTGAAATCAGAATGAAAGCTTTCAGTTTAAGCTAATTAATCCAAATACTTTGATTCAATTCCCGTTGTGTTTTCTCAGTTTTGTTCTCCAGGAATTTATTTTAAGTGTCTGCATTCCATTTTTAGACCAGGGGTAAAAAAAAAAAAAAGGTGAGATTTCCTAGAAAAGAGATAACCAGCTGCCTACCCAAGGCTAGCCATTCTGCAGTATTTCATATGCTTAGCAGTGTAAAAAGAAATTATCTTTTCTGAATTATGTTGTTCGGTCTCCTTCCGAACTGCACAGGCAGCATGGTCCAGAGACCGGGGCTGAGCTTTGCCGCCAGTGCCCGGAGCGAGGCGTGCCATGCTGCAGCCTAAGTGCCCCAGTTCTCCAAGAATCGCTCTGATTCTCAGTTTCCCCATGAGACAATATGAGGAACAAAAGGAAAAACACGTTATCGTGGTAATGCCACTCCAGCAATAAGAAAGAAGCAGCATTTGCCGAGGCAAAATTGCTCTTTCTGAGAAGGTGGTGCTCCCCGAGGAGCTGTGGGAAGACGGGAGGTGTGCCAGCCAGCTTCCACGAGTGGGGAGGTCCAAGGGCTGGGCTTCTCACCGGCGGCTCGTGGTGGGCAAAGCTGTCCATTAACAGCATCTCCGGTTCCTGACCTAACGACTGATGGGAGGGAAGATGTTTCTTCTTTCCATCAGTCCCCACGGCCTCAGCACAGCTTAAAAGGGAAAACTAAAAATAAACCCAACTTCCGATGACCTTTAATGGGTTGAAACATAGCTGGCAATGGGAAAGCAGGTCAGGTACCTCGGGGGCCAGAGCCGCAGCTGGTATAAATCTTTCCTTGCATCTCTTTGCTGATGCTGCTGGGCAGGAGCTGCTGGCCAGGCTTTGTGGGGCAGCTGTCCCCAGTGGGTCCCCACGTGCCTTGCAGCAGCGCTGGGAGCAGGGGCTGCACCGGCACAGTGCACACCAGCCCAGCTACACACACAGAGGGGAAACAAAGCATCCCCGAAGTGCCCGGCCCCAGGCAATAAGCCCCGATACTGCCTGGGAGCCCCAGCCTTGCTGCATGCCACAACAGTCTGCTCCTTGGCTTTTCACAGAATCACAGAATCACCAAGGTTGGAAAAGACCTGTAAGATGGTCAAGACCAACCATAAACCCAATGCCACCACGCCCACTAGACCATGTCCTGAAGTGCCACGTCTACAGGTTTTTTGAACACTTCCAGTGATGGTGACTCCACCACCTCCCTGGGCAGCCTGTTCCAGTGTTTGATCACTCTCTCAGCAAAGACATTTTTCCTAATATCTAGTCTTTTCTGGCATGCTGCTGTGGCAGAGGTCTGCGCAGGGACGTTGGCTCTCCCGGAGGGCTAGAGAGTGAAAGAACTCTTGCAGGTTTTAGGAGAAATGCTTGTTTGCAATGTCCTAAAGCCTTTGCCATCACCCCTCCCTTCGGCAGATCATACAGCACCTCTCTTCTCCTGGTGTCCTGATCTTTCAGCAGGGGAAGTGAAGGCCCAGCACCCCTGACATGCAGGACGAGTTGCTCCAGAGCTTCCACAGCACTTCGTTTCACCCATCTGCTTTTGATTTGCGAATATTTGTTGCACTTGACCTAAGGAGTCAGCCCCTGTGATAAGATTGATAATGCCAGAGGACCTGTAGCTCCTCCCATACACAGCATAGGCATCCCTTCCCAGCTTTGCAGGACGGCTGCAGGTCACAGATGGGCCAAGGTGCACACTGGCATCGCCTGGAGCAGATCCAGCTCACAACTGTTCTCAGCTGTCTGGGTTTTGGTTTTCTTTTCCTGAAACCATTTGCACAGCACTAAAATTAATGACCGAAAATGTGAGTTTGCTTGAAAATAATCTATCATTTGATTATCACTGTAATGCAGGCAGCCTGGGGAACATCTGCCTCTGCCTGTCTGCGTCTCCTCCTGCCAACACGGGGAATTGCTGGGAAAGGCTGTTGTGCTGCTGTGTAAACTGGAAGAAAGCCAAACCACTGGCAAATGACTTGGTGGTTGCTGTGACTGAGGAAGAGGAGCGGGGTCCTGTGCTGGCTGAGGTATCAACTGTGCTGTCAGGTCCCACCACAGCCTCCCAGGACCCCCTTTTAAAACACCCACTGCCCAGTTCACTGCCTCTGGTCTTAGTTGCTATGTTTTCCAGGGACTCCCAAAGTAAAATGCTGATCCCCATCATCTGGAAAGTAATGCTGTCACCACTGGAAGAGTGAGTCTGGCTTTGCACCAGGGCAGCGGGCAGCAGCATCTGACCCCTCCTGACTTTACCTCTGCCAGATCCCACCTCACAGGGGAGGCAGGGGACAAGACAAAAATGGGTGAGGAACAGCCCAGTGCTGCAGAATTTCCTCCATCCCGTAACACAGACCATGTGCTGTGCTATAAGCCAGACCCCTTAGGCTTCTCTGCTGCCTTTTGGGAACTTTACAGCCCTGGACCTACAGGCTTTTTTTGGAAAATGTCACCAGCTTCCGATGAGTCAGAGTCCTGCCTCTCTGCAGCCTGCCCACCGCTCCACGCGAGGCGTCGGGCTGCGCTGGGGTCCCCACGGGCAGCTCACTGCCGCTGCTTGGACTTGAACCTCCTTGCTGAGAAAGGACAGCCTTTCGCTGCCAGCACACGCGCAGGCAGGTCTGCCGGGAGCTCGGGCTGGCAGGGCTGCGTTCGGCCAGCTGGTGCCTCTGGGACAGACGGACACGTTTGTGCCATGGCACCCTGGAGCAGGGGCTGCAGCTGGGATCTCTGGCCAAGGCATTTCCACTCCTCCTGCAACCCTGATTCACAGAGCCCAACAGTGGAGGTTGTTCATCAAGATAACTACCAGTCGAAGGGGAAAGGAAGCGGGTGGAAAGCCTGGGGCTCCCGCAGAGAGACCTCTGAAAGCTGTCCCACATGACTGTAACGTGTGTGCGTTTGCAAACATGTTTGTGTGCCTGTATCCAGGTGTGCTGAAAGGGATGCTATGGCTTCAAGTAAAACAGAAATGCCAGAGCTAAGGGTGCTGCTGAGCTGTCCCTCCACACACTCCGAGGACAGAAACGCTTATGTGATCTTAACTGCCTGACCTCTCCTAACCCTGTCTCTCCTGGCCTTGGGACCTGCTGTCCAATATTTTCCTCGCTTCCCCCTCTCCATTCCTCACCAGGTCCCCAAGTCACACAGGAGTGAAGAGGGATTCCCTTTCCCGGGGCTTTCCCCAGGAACCCCACTGTGCGCAGCGGGGCAGGGGCTGCCCCTCCGGCCCCGGGCGACCAACATCCCTTCCCAGGGACAGCGGCTGAGCGCAGCCTCAAACAGAACGTGTGGGTGGTGGCTTCCCAGGACACAGGCTGCAGAGGTGGTGGGCCTGATTTCTCCAAGTTCCTGGTGCTGGTATAGCGCAAGATACATTTTGAGCCCAGCTCCTGGTGGTTTCACATGCAGCCAGCAACACCCAGCTCTCCCAGTAATCAGGAACCAGTGTTCAAGTTGGGCATCAGGGAAGAAGAAAAACAGTTATCGACTGGGTGGGGAAAGTTTGGTTCAGGTGACTCTTGCAGGATCTCACAAAGCCAAGGACACAGGGATAGCTGTCAGTAAAATTAAATTAAACTAGCACCTTTTTTTCTTCTGTCCTCTTACCCCCATCACTACCGTGTCCCTTTTCACTGGGTGATGCAGGGTCCTGCAGGCAGCAGCTTCCTCCACACAGCCTGGGCTACGTGGTACGTGCTGGGTACTGACTGAGGCAGGCGCCTTATGGGAAAAATACGCATCTAATAATTTCCGTGAAAGACTGCGTTGCAATGCACAGACACAAAGGGATGAAAGGAGGCTGCGTTAACATCCTGACATTTCCTCATTTCTGACTTCTTGTCTCAGGCATCCCTAACACCCTTTTATGGCAGCTTTTGCATGTTTCCTCAGTCAGAGAAAAGGAAATGGGATTTCCAGAACACCCTGGGACAGCACTGATGGTGAGGGGCTCTGACCGGTGCCCTGCACCACAGACCCCTGCCACAGCCGGGCAGAGGTGGGGGGTGTGGAAGGGATTTGGGCTCCCTTCTGTCAGCTCACCAGTGCTGAAACCCAAAAGTCCCATGGCAGGGGACACTCAATGTCCTTCCCACCTGTCCCTTCCCCATGACGCAGCTCCACGGTTCTGGGACCATCCGGCTGGGAGGGGATGAAGGGGAAGAGGTTCTGCACTGATGCTGCTGGAGCTCCACCAAAGCACCCCGTCCTCCTCCGCAGCCCTCTGCAATCCCAGCCTGTCTGTGCTGGAAATTTCAAGTTGTTCCGAAGGCAGCAAGTTAACAAGATTTGGAAACCAGGTCAGCGGAAGAAGCTTAATTAGCTCACTGAACCGTGGGGACCAGCTCACATCGTGTCTGCTTTATTAACTCTCCAAATGGACGTTATTGATACGGTAGGCGTGACCCTCACTGCACCGGAGTCCTGAGCTCTTCCTTCAAAGAGGGGACACCCTGGGCGCTTGTCAGGCAGAGGCAAACTTCACAAAGGGCCTCAAATCAGCACCACGGGACAGCCCGAGCCATCCCGCCATGCTGTATCACCTGCACTGCTTTCCCTTTACCTGCTCCCCTCAGCCCTGCAGGGACCCCCGGACCCCGCTGCCCTGCTCTTCTCACCCATCCAACGCCTCTTGGGAGGGGACAGAGCCGAAGGGGACAGGCAGCAGGGCTTGCAGCGAGCTGGCTGCATCACCGGCAGCACAGGCGTAGCTCACAAGACCTGCTACCTGTCTTGTCATGTCACCGCAAACATCTGCTGCCACAAATAAAACAGCAAGAGAAAGGGAAAGCAAAAGGCCCTCTCTGGGCGGCACTCCAGCCCCAGGAGCGGGAGAGATGCAGCGCTGTCACACTGCATGAAAAACCCCTTTCATTAGCAGCAAGATCGTGGCTCGGCTCTTTGAATCGCAGGGCAGCGTCTCGGGGGCTCCGCAGGCTGGGCAGGCACAGCCCCGTCTCCGCTCGCACCCTGGAAGCTTGGGTAAGGCTTTATTCTGATAGACAGCTTCTCGCAAACAAAACAAGGAGCTAATGGCTTTGAAGCCTTTCCAGGAACCCTGATGCGCTGCTGGCAGAGAAGGCTGCTTGCTGCTTGCGAGGGAGGAGCCCCCTCTCCATCCTGCAGCCAGGTGCTGCGCAGGCACCCTCAGCCCCCTCCCTGCTCCCAGCGTGGGACAGACACCCGGGCTGCATGGCGTGGGACTGCCAGGACAGCT
>NW_010518957.1:720-1130 GCF_000687285.1 Phaethon lepturus | reverse complement strand
TGAGGGTGGGCCTAATTAGCTAAACCATGGGATGGGTACCGCTCGTAAAAAGTGACAGCCTGTCTTCTGGCAGAGGATAACGCTATTTAAATACATCAGGCACATCCTAGAACTGCACTGAAAGAAATTAGAAACCAGTTGCCGGGTTTGTGCCTGATTGCCTCCGCTATAATTGCAAAGATAATGGCTTTGCCCTGAGAGCTGCTCCCGAAACCGAATAGAATGCAGCAAAGTGGGATGTCTTCCTCTTACCTCTAAGCTCTGCTGAAGTTTGCCCATCTCCCATCGGATGCTGGTGTTTTCCTGTGACACTTTTTCACGGAGGCTCTTCTCAAAGGCAGACTCTCACAGGGCCGGAGCTAACTGCAGATCGAACCTGGAGGGGGAAACACACGTCACCTCTCCCGAGC
>NW_010518957.1:0-384 GCF_000687285.1 Phaethon lepturus | reverse complement strand
GAGGGTTTAGTTTCAGCTCAGGGAGCTGCTGCTTTGGGGCAATAATCCTCGGAGCTTCTCAGCACCTTCCTACGTCTGGGTCGGACCAAGCCCCAGCCCACAGTCGGCGTCTCAAAACAGGCAAAGCAGCGAATACCGGCAACAAAGTGTAAATGAAAAGAAATCATAAAGCAAGCAGTTGGTGATTTCCCGCGTTTTCTGTGCCTGCTTGGTCTTGGTACCCTATTTTTGGGCAGAAAACCTATTTCCTTCATGGGTACCAAACAGCAGCAGTAAAACACGGGGGGTCATTTCTTGGCTACAGGGCTCCCCTCCTGGTGCCCAGTTTGCCAACAGCACTCCCGGCACGGGCACGGCCACACTAAGGGCACACCAGAGCCTGGG
>NW_010518956.1:1778-2369 GCF_000687285.1 Phaethon lepturus | reverse complement strand
GCGACCAGGCACCCGGCCATGCTCCGCTACCTCGGCCAGGCCCCCAGGAGTCATCCGCAGCCACATCTTACCATGCTGCATGGCATGCCTGGACCAGAGATGGACAAACAAAAATACCGATGCTGAAGCCGCATTAGACACATGACTTCGTGCTCAGCTGTTTCCCAGCCTGCCGGGCTGCTGAAAGGTTCTTTCATTGTTTGGAAAATGTCATTTTTAGCACCAGTGAAGGGTGCCAGAGTCCCAGCCCCAAGGAGCAGGTGACTACTTTTAGCCCCGCAGCAGGTGTGGCCCCAGCGTGGGGTGACAGTGGTACCAGTGGCCCCCCACTCGTCCGGGGGGACGGCCTCGTCCGGGGGTACGGCCTCCCTGGCCCGTGCAGGGGAGCCAGGTCAGCGTGAAGAAGGCTTTTCTGACTAATGTGGAAAGCCATCTTCCCACGCCTGGCTAGTACACACCGGTGCAATTCACCCCGGCCTGTGAGCATCCGCGAAAGGCCCGGGACCACCAGACGCCCGTGCTCTCCGCTCGACCGCAAACCTCAGCGCCTTCGCTCACGTTTGACACCGTCCCGCCTGGTGCTACCCCTCG
>NW_010518956.1:1365-1711 GCF_000687285.1 Phaethon lepturus | reverse complement strand
GCAGCCGCAGCCTGTGCCTGCTGTGGCTTTTGAGGAGGCACACGGAGCACGTACCTCTGGAGGGAGTTAAACACAACAGCCTGCCGCCCAGCCTGGTGCGCTGCAATCTCTTCAGTCAATAATCATCTGCTTTTTGTGTTTTAAAAGATTGCTGCTGCTGCTGCTATTTTAAGGTTGCGCTCAATTTTGTCACATTTGCCGTATAAGCACGACTTCGAATATTTCAATAAAATTGTTTTGTTGCGGTCCCCATTCTTGCAACTCTTATTTGCTTGCTGGATAATGGAAGAGGGAAAGTGCTTCTGAATCACTTCTTTTATACCTATTATAAAAAAAAAACGGGGGG
>NW_010518956.1:624-1206 GCF_000687285.1 Phaethon lepturus | reverse complement strand
CCTGCCTGTGGTTGCCTGCCGCTCCAGCCGGCCGCCGTGCTCCCCGGGCCCCTCTCCCAGGCACCGTCCCACATGGCTTCCTGCCTGACCTCAAGGAAAAAGCAAACAGGGGCTCAAGCCCCTTTAACATATTAGTCTAATTCGTTAATTTTCTAATTCGCTACTTCATTAATTCACAAATTCACGAACCCGTGAATTCACTAACCCACGTGCTTATGCTCACAGCAGTTCCCTCACCGGCGTTGAGAGTGCTCAGCC
Source organism: Phaethon lepturus (assembly GCF_000687285.1). Taxonomy (NCBI): domain Eukaryota; kingdom Metazoa; phylum Chordata; class Aves; order Phaethontiformes; family Phaethontidae; genus Phaethon; species Phaethon lepturus. Next base: position 948 of record NW_010518956.1, on the reverse strand, counting down.
CTCCTCCCCGGCATGGTGCGGGGTCCTCAGCATCCCACCGGGCAGCACAAGAGTCTGTCTGCCGCTGGCTCCCCTCCAAGGGCTTTCAGGGTACCTGACACGTTGACACCTTCCAGCTCGGGAGGTCGATTATTCGGCCATTCCCGTAGGCTGGTGGGTTCTGCAGAAGTTGCCAGCAACTGGAGACACCAGTCCACTAGTCCCTGGGCTACCGGGGGACAGAGCCCAACAAACTTCATGGAGCCAAGACCCCCTCTGGTACAGGCAGCCACTCGCCGGAGGAGAAACTCATCCCGAGCAAGGAGACAAGCCCCAGCCCCACAC
>NW_010518956.1:259-502 GCF_000687285.1 Phaethon lepturus | reverse complement strand
GCAGCCCTGCCTGCAGCTCAGTCGCTCTGCCGTCAGATTTAATTCACTGAGCAGCTCGGGGAGCCTGCCTTTTAACACACACGCAGCCTAATAAATACTTGCTTTAATGCACCCACTGTTTTAAACGTGTCTATTAAAAAGGTGCGTTTCCCTCCCTTTGGGATCATCGCCGGTGCTGCTGGGGGACAAAGAGCTCCGTGTGTGTGCGCCTCACCTCAGGCAGCCCAGCTCAGCTCCCCGTTT
>NW_010518956.1:0-216 GCF_000687285.1 Phaethon lepturus | reverse complement strand
CCCAAGTAATGTTAGCGCTACCTACAGGCCCCTTCAGGGGGGAAGGACACCAAGAGGAGCAGAGCGAGCGTGCAAAAACCACAGCAGGTAAAAAACCAGTCGGCAGCGGCTGTGTCGGGAAAGCATTTCATACAGCCGGAACGAAGCAGATCCAGATCCTTTCCAAGAAAGATGCTGCCCCTGCCCTGCACCTCCCTGCGGCTGGCAGGGACCCGG
>NW_010518955.1:12570-17224 GCF_000687285.1 Phaethon lepturus | reverse complement strand
TCTGGAGCGTGGCACCCGCGTTGCCGCCTGCTGTACTTCTTACGTGATTTGGATGGGTGCTGGGTAGATCTCAGGAGTTCTCAGTTCCACGTGTAAAGAGGGAATAGGACCAACTACGCAAGAACGGCGTGTGGTGGGGAAGAAACTCAAAAGAAACCGCGTTGAATACCTAATGTACCGTACCCTTAGCCTCAAAATATATCAGGGGAGATCTCAGGTCAAAATTAGCAATTTAGATACATATAAACATTATGTGTACATATAATACATATGCATTACACATTATATATATAGCTTTTTTTATATATTATACATATGCTAATGGTCAAAATAAGAACACATGCTGCCTAAAACTGGCCTAAAATATGAAAATGAAAAGCACTCATTCCTTGCCTTTTTATGATCATACTTTTAGTCACTGTGTTTGCAAGCATCTCGCTTGACTGTTATGAAAACTAGTTTCAGTTTCTGATGCTTCTGCTGCAGTACACAACTCGGTATGAGTGCCGGGCATCACAGCCTTAACTCTGCAGAGGCTCTGAGGGCAGGGAACAGTAGTGATTCTTAACAGTGATTCCTTGCATCCCACGCAATTTGCTCTGGTGTGGCTCTTCGTCTCACCTCCCCAACACTGACAGTCAGCTGTCCAGTTGCAGGTGCAAGAAGTGTCCTGAGCCAACTTCCCTTCTGTTACTATGAGCCACTATTCTTGAAGAAAGAGACAGTACTAGTACTGCACAGTCTCCAGCAAAACAGCAAAAGGAACTATCAAAGGCAACAAGCAAGAACAGGCGGTGTACTTATAATATCTAAGTCTCTGGATAATGAGGACAGTGAAGGAGAGTACTTGCTGAATCAGGAAAGTATGCATACTGGAATAAGAAGCAGGAAATGGCTAAATAGCAGAGAAGTATGCAGCACAGCACACAAGAGAACAAAACCAATGGAGAACAAAAACAGCTAATAAAAAAAGCAAGAAATGGGACATGTTTCTTAAGCTCTTCTATTTAAGCGACTGCCGTAGCGGTGACAGGGTTGTTTGGGAGACAGACTACTAAAGCAGCGCAACTCTTCAGAGCTCATCGCACTGATACGTCTACAAGATGGAGTCAGTACGGCAGGTGCGTAAAGGCACGCCACCAGTTACTAGGAAAGGCATGGGCACAAGGTTTATATGAGATTTTTGTGATCAAGGTAAATCTCCACTGGTTTCCTTCTAGTAAAGGAAAGAGTCAAAACAAAGGATGTGGATCCAGGCCATTAAAACCAGTGTTCATGGCTCACACCATATGGGCAGGAGAGCACTCCATAGTGATGCTTACACAGCTGGAGCTAATGAAAGCTGGGGTCCAACAAATCAAGGAAGTGTTAATTTGTGCCTCAATCCCCTACCTGCCGCCTTACCAGTAAGGTTGTAGAAACTTGATTATCTTTGATTCTTCTGGCCCACTGTCAAGTTTGCTTGAAATTGATTAGAGCTTCAGAAGTTACTATTCAGAAATTATGATACAAGGATTACATTTGAGTATTTTTATCAGGAAATTTGCGCTAGACAAAAATAATTTTAAATATGGGAAACGAGGGAAGAGACCACAGAGGAAGGTTGAGAGACAGAACAGGAAAAAGTAGGATGAGAAGCAGGCCATGGATCCATAACTAAGAAAAACACAGGTTTTCTTTCCATGAGAAAAGGGCCTACAAATCAGAGTATGAATTAGTGGGCACATCTAAATGCTTTAGACGATCATCCTCCAAGTCAGGTTCCTCCTTAGGTTCCATACAGGATCTTTTGCCACTGGGAACTACTCAGCATATATATAAATCAAAGCAGATAGCTTATCGTGCTGGATACCTTCTCTTCTTCATAGTTATTCTTACCTATCTCTAATCCTTTAAATTCTGTAAGGAAGCAGGAGAGGGAAAAATAATTTAACTTGAGTCAAGAAAAAAACTGAAAGCAAAGTACGTTATGGAAAAAATGAGAAAATTGTTTCTTTCTGTATCCTTTGTCTCTGTTTTGTACTACCTGTTTCCCTCAAACAAGAATCTTCTCCTGTAGAAAGGAATTCAGAATAAATGTTAAATGAAGTACCAGGCAGAGGCATGAAAGCTACCATTCAAAACATAAGATGGCCTGGTTCATTGCACTGTAGAATCATCAGTAGAATGCACCAGAAACAAATTTGAAACACTTCACCTATGTATGTTAAGAAGACAAAAGTTCCCTGAAGACAGGAGCCTTGCACAAATGCCAAGGCTAATCTTTGATTTCTCTATTATCCAAGCTTCAGATGTCATGCACTAGCCAGAATCCACTGGCATCACAACAATGTGTAATATTCAAAAAACAAACAAACAAACAACCTCCACCAAACACTGATTTGTATCTTCAATTTATTTCTCTCTCTACAAACCTTGCTGTATTCTGTCTGAGTATCCACAAAAAAAGCCCCCAAGTATATTTTTTGTCTTTGGTTTTGATGCCAATACTCTTTTCCCTTTCTCTCTCAGAATGTCTTGTTAGATCAGGCTGAAATGACACATATCTGGCATTTGTCATACAAGGAAACAAAAGGAATGGCTACAATATGTAGCAGTGCTAACTCATTCAAAATCCAGTAGCTAGAGTAAGTATGTATAAATGCATGAGGCAGGCTTCTTCAGTTCTTGCTTCTTCCTAGCATGATGAACTCAATCTTTTTTCGGGAAAGTGTCCTTACCATCACATTAGAGTGTACTTTGTGCTAGGTCTTTTAATCTCTCCTGTTGCTTTCCATTATGTTAAAAACAGATATTAACAGGAACTTGGATTTGGAACTGTTTTCTAATCACCAACCCATATAATAATTTACAATTAACACATAAGAGACAAATGTAGACAGCATAAATAGGAGATTCAGAACAGAATACACTCCTCACCCATCCAGTAGTCCCAATGCACTGAAAACAAAAATAGAAGACTGGTGCAGACTAGCAGCTAAAAAGGAGATCTGCACTACTAGGAAGATGTCCCATCCCTCAAATGCCATAGCATCCAAGCTGTATCTTTGGGAAGTACAACTTCTTGCTGCTAGCCATTTTGAAACTAGTTTCAAATAATTATTCTCTGATCAGATTTGTCCTAATTTCAGAATTGTTAGAAAAGCTTCAGCCATTTTACCATTTAGAATTTTTTTTCCAGTCTTTAGTTTTACTACATTGGTAATACTGGATTTTTTTTTTCTTTTAGAGAGAATTCTAATCAGCTACCTTCTTGTCACAAAATTCAGGCACTGCTACCTGTAAAATTGCTAAAATTCAGGCTTCCAAGTTTCCATGCAGACTGCTTATAGTGTCTCTCTGTACCTCTGTGTATAGAAAGTCTGTATGCACATAAGAAATAACCGATCTTCTATAATAGCTTTCTGGGTAAACCCTCTTTTTTTCAGGCTAAGTATGATGTGGATTAAGCTAAGCAGAAAAAAAGCTCTCATAACACAGAAGAGATGTGTCTATACAAAGGAGCTCATGCAGAATAGCTACTGCTATATTATGTTGCAATGCCTTCTGCCCGGAGACATGGCCTAAGCTTTCAGTTAAAAAATACTGGTAGTCCTCACATGCAGCATATCAAAAGAGAATCCATTCCAAAACATTTAATGCAGCTTTCCTGAGTTCAGCCATATGATACAAGATTACTATTTGTTAGACAATGATTTATTTGAATAGTCTTTAGAAGAAGATAGTTTGACCCTGTGAAGCACCAGAGAGGTTACTGAGGAGACAGATGGAAAGACAGTCTGAAAGGTTTTTGTGTTCCTGACTGAAATGTCTATGAAATTAATTTTCTACTTTTCCAGAGCTGATTGGTTTTAACAATAGAAAGATTGTTTTAAAGAGAAGTCTGAGGAAATTTAGAAATACGTTTTTAAGATGGGATCTCAACATTACTTTGTATTTCATAGAATCATAGAAAAGTCAGGTTGGAAGGCACCTTTAAAGCCATCTAGCCCAGCCCCCTGCAAAGAGCAGGGACATCTTCAGCTAGATCAAGTTGCTCAGAGTCCTGTCCAACCTGACCTTGAAGGTTTCCTGGATGGGGCATCTACCACCTCTCTGGGGAACCTGTGCTGGTTTTTCTCCACCCTCAGTGTGAAGAATTTCCTCCTTATATCTGGTATAAATTTACCATCTTTTAGCTTAAAAGAATTACCCCTTGTCCTATTGCTACAAGCCCTGCTAAAAAGTCTGTACCTGTCTTTGATAAGAAAGCCCCCTTTAAGTACTGGAAGGCTGCAAGAAGGTCTCCCTGGAGCCTTCTTTTCCCCAGGATGAAAAATCCCAACTCTCAGCCTGTCCTCACAGCAGAGGCGTTCCATCCCTTTGATCATTTTGGTGGCCCTCCTCTGGACCTCCTCCAACAGGTCCATGTCTTTCCTGTGCTGGGGGCTCCAGAGATGGATGCAGGACTCCAGGTGGGGTCGCATCAGAGCGGAGTAGAGGGGCAGAATCACCTCCCTCGACCTGCTGGCCACGCTGCTTTGGATGCAGCCCAGGGTATGGTTGGCCTTCTGGGCTACAAGTACACATTGCCGGCTCATGTCCAGCTTTTCACCTACCAGGACCCCTTCTCACCAGGGCTGCTCTCAATCCCTTCATCCCCCCGCCTGGCCTG
>NW_010518955.1:0-12333 GCF_000687285.1 Phaethon lepturus | reverse complement strand
CACAGGTCTTCATGTTAAGATTTGCACAAATGGTATTAAGTTCCCATGCGCAGGAGTGGATTCTCTTTCTGGTAACTAAGGACACAAAAAATATTTTTTAAGAGTTCTTCGATATCAGAGAATGACAAAAGGCTAAGACAGTAACCAACAAGAAATCTAACAGAAGGTAAGACAAATCCAACATGATCCAACATAAAATGGTAAGCCTTAGACTAAAATAAAAAGTTTTGTGGAATGTACCAAAAGAAGAATTTGCTTCATTGGTAGGGCTAAGATTATCTTAAAAAAGAACTTTTTTTCTTCTACCTATGGATAGAATTTCTTCTGTCTGTAAGGAGCAATTTGATAGCAACATTCCATGCAGCAAATGTATGGGCTTTCAGATAATCTAATTTAAGATTTGGGTACAGTTAATTGACCTTCATTTCCTACTGTTGTTCATTCCCTGTGGCTGGTAGGTCTAGGAGTAGAATAAGAAGCTGAAGAAACTAAGAGAAAATTATGTTAGCTTCCTACCCTCTTGAGACAATTCTAGCTATAATTGGTTTTGTCTTATGTTGCGTATCATACTAGAAATTGTGTATGTGTACAATTGATCCCATAGTATGACACCTCGTAATGAAGCTGAACTCAAATTTCCTGGAACACTGGACATGTCAATATCAGAGGCAAACAAATCTCTAATGTGATTTGCTCTCCATGGAATATCAGCTTGATGATGGTCTTTTTCTGACAGTACCTACAGTTATGCTGTGGTGATGCATTTCCCACTCATTCACGACATATGCTAATATACCTGCTCAGGAAATCTAATACACTGTTGCCTGTGAGAAAGGGAGAGCTATTCTGGCTCATCATTGTTGTGGCATCACTGTCCACAATTTCATGGTTTCTTTTCCCAAAGATAAAGAGCAGAATTTCTTTTTGCTGATAATGTGGAATCCCTTTGAGCAGATGAAATAGTATGCGTGATAACCTGACAGCCTGTAATTCCACTCTTCTGACAGAAGTATGTTCATTCTTTATGTAATGGATACTTCAGCTGCTCATGCATCCAACGAGCATAGAGGAAAGAGCACAGCAGTATAGTTTCCAAACACACGAAGGTGCAAAACCACCACACCGCTGCATATGAAATAGATGACAGGCCAAAGCATGAACTAACATTTGATGTTTTGTAGAACAATTAATTCTTAATGCAAATTAGGTTTAAAAATATCAACATATAGCACAGGCTCATGTGCAAGTCAGAATTGAAAACCAAGTCTATTGATGTTGTTGGGTTCAATTAGATACATGGCATCATCAGTTGCAGAGACAAAAACCTGTTAAGCTTTCACCAGGTTGGAAATCATCAGGAGTGCTTTGAATTCTACTTTGACAGGATGAAACACTGTTCTTATAATTCATTAAAAGTCCAGCTGACTGAACAAGTGGTAGTCATAGGGCAAAACTGCAAAGATCTTTGGATTTAAAATGTCTTTGATCAACTCATCTTCTGGACAAGGATACATTTCAATGCATCATCTCTTCAAACTCACTGTTATTTCATTTCCACAGCTAGAGATACCAAATGGAAAGATATTGTGTTGTTCATGATTTGCTCTACTGTAATCACATATGCTAGATATTAAAATGGCAGTACATGTTCTTAATGCTGACAGTCATAAAACCATCTGAAACTGAAAGGAGGGCTGTTTCAGAAAATCATCACCTCTTGAATTTGTGACAGAAGATACCAGACCTATCAGCTGAAGTCTAAAATAGTAAAACCTTCCCCCACTCCTTTTTGGTTTTCCTCCAAGACCCAAGCTTCTTTCTCCAAATTCCAGAGTACTTTACTTAGCTCTCCTACATGAAGCATATGAACCTCTGTAATTGTCTAATATGAGAGGAATGTTTGAAGGCATGGAAAATAAAGATTAACTATGGACTGGGAGGTGAAACTAGAATGCTCTGCCCTGGGTAACAAACCCTACTCATTACTGTAACAGGCTAAATCTATTCCAAGGGGGTAAGTGGGTATGGAAAAGCAGGAATCATTCTTCAGGGTCCAGAGTCTTATTTAAATATGTCTGCTGTCAAATTTCATGTTTGCAATTCAGCATGTGCATTTTGCCAGCTTAAAAATCTTTCAAGCAAAATTAGTGTCAGGTGCATATGAACCCTACTCAACTCCCTATTCCAGTATATAGTAAGGTTTCTTTCTCTTAGCTGTACGAGGCAAAGCAGCTAATGTCAGGATTTTCGTTGAACTTAAGTTTCTGTAACTGATTGATTCAGGCTGCCGCAAGACAGAGATAAAACCAAAATGATACATAGCTTTTGAACCTGTTCCTCATTAATAGATAAGAACTAAGACTTTTGAAAATACCTGAGAAAAGCAGCAGATATAATTTAAAAATTAAAGTTATGGCTGAAAAAAGCCACATCCACAGATGAGAATCATGTAAGACTGAGAGAAAAGGGATGTGGTTCCTGAAATTTCAGCATTTACTTTCGTTCAGTTATGTGCTCATCCTTGTCAATTACAAGAGACCAGTAAAAACAAACAAACAAACAGATGCACCATCCCTATCTCCACTTACTGCATGTCTGAGAAAGTGGTCCTAGCCCCTGCAAACCTTGGAAGGAAAGTCATAGACTAAGAGACTCCACGGTGCCTCAATGGCTCAGCTGTGACACACGTGGCCTTTGTGGGAGGCCCTGTGGCATAGGCACGTGGTAAATATCTCTCTTCTTTTTAAAAAATATTCGGAGATAAAGTCATCTCCTACTCTGACGATAAGGAAGAATTACACTACAGCAAATGTGAAGGAGACTACATCTCATCATGGGGTAGTGCCAAATTTAGGGAAGTTCTTGGCCCTGAAATGAGTGCATTGCTTCTTTAAAATTAAGTTACTCACAATTATTTAAAAAAAAAAAAAAAAAAATCAGTCTTAGTAAGTGGCGATCTGTTTTAAGCTAACTTTGAATGATGAACCAAAATATATCATGAGTTTTCTAACTGTAGTCAATACATACTTGAACAAACCAACAAATTTTAATGCAAAATATTTATAAATCACTTATATACACCTCATAACACAGTCCACCAGTTTAAATGCTTTTTTGTACAATATCATCTGAACAGTCACAAATAATGATTACGCAGTAGAAACATCTTTGGTATATTTTACATTAAAATGTAAAAATAGGAATGTCATTAAATAAGAAACAGAACATGTACAGGTACTGAGCCCTTTTGCTAGTAGAAAGAAGTAACAAATACAAGACAAATGGTATATTTATTTGCAAGTATGTTTTGATGCATAAATGAAACGAGAATGATCTTTTGAAGAAAAGCTACAAATGTAAAGCAAAATTAAAACCAAATACACAAAACTAAACTTTTTGGCTTTCCGATTTATTAAAATTAATTATTTTACACTGTCTTTTCACAGTGTGCATGAGCACCAACTGTAAAGAAATGTGTACAAAGGATGTCTCAAAAAAGTGAGGAATCTCCTCCGGCGAGTCAAAACTCATCAGGCATTATTAGGAATTCAGTATAGGGGTCAAGGCAAAAATGATGTTGGGAGAACTAAGAACTGATTAGTCAGGATTAGGCTTTATTTCTACTTCTTGGCAAAATATGTCGCATCCAGGATGCATAGAATTCAGAATCACACACTCACCTACTTTTCTTCCCCTGCTTTTTTCTGAATACTCAATGTGTATTAAAACATAATACACAGAACATGCATTAAGACACACAACTGTCAGTGAAACTACCACTGCCAGGTCTGTCATTGGTGGCAAGACTGGTGCTTCGGTGATACTTGCAATACTGGAGGCTAAACCACCATCACTGGTCATCGTAACAGATGGCTTATTGTTCCCTGGGTGGCTGATGAATTTCCTTACCACAGTAAGTGGCTTATCTAAGGTCCTTAAGATGCTGTTGCCTCAAGGAAGTGACAGTACTTGGGTTTATATTAGTCCCTGCATGACTCCAGCAAGCTGGTATCTGTGCTGCATAGGGACTAATGGGAGTCATATATGAATTGGCAGGGACACAAATGGAAGAAGACTTAAAAGGCTTCAGACAGAAACTGGACTTGAGTCTTTTATCCTGTGAGCCTGAGTACAGTTGTTTGGTTTTCTCCAATCTCTAATGTCAGATAAATATTCTGAAATTACATCCTCCTGGAAAAGAGTCGGCAAATAATTACTGATCTGGAACGCATCTCCCTCCAAAAGAGACAAAAATAGTCATGTGATCATTAGTGAGGGGAATTAACTGCTCCAATCATACACATAAACAAAAGGAATGATGCCCTAACCACCTTAATCAAAGAAGCAAAACTCTTCAGGTAAATAAGCCAATAGGGCTTATTTGATCTTTCTGAGACCGCTATGGAATGACTGCAGACATTCCTTGTCTTTCAAGCCTCAGATGAAGAAGAGGGTAAAAACAAATGAAGGGTAAAGGTAGCAGTACAGATCCCCCCGTCATCCCCAAATTGTGTATTGTGTATGTACACACAGTGGAATTTGCAAACATTAAAAACAGTGGGCTTGCTTCCTCTGAATATCAGTATTTTTAGATGGAAAATAATAATATGAGTTGAATTTATTATTATTTAATATAAAAAAGTTTGATGCAAGTGCTTCAACATTAACTCATTTTGAATTACATGAGATAAATATAAAAGAATAGCGAAATGTATTTAGAATTTAAAATGGTATTAAAAACTACTTTCCATTTTTCATCTGACTAGAGCAGTAAAACTCACCGGATAATCTGGTAAGGAAAACAGCATAATCTTACCAGTGAAGACTATTTCAATTAATAGATGCACACTGAATATCTAATACAAATTGACATTTCAATGGAACAATGCTTCAACTTTTTCAGTTTAAGCATGTTCAGTCATATTCTAATTGTTCTTCAATATGACATCTGAAGGTGACATTTAAGAGAAATCCTGGACTTTCAGTTAAACAAGATATTCATGTTGCTACAGCTTGAAGCCAACAGACATCACAGAAGAAAGACTATATGGCTCTTCTACATAGATCTTCATGGCCCTTTCCAGCAACAGGCGTTAAGAGATCACCAAATTATTCCAGGTAGACAGGTGGACTTACACTGTCTGGTTAAAAAAAGGCATAAACACAGGAAGTAATTAAAAAAGTTATTTATAATAGTATAATTCTTACTGTATTCTGTCATTTCTACCCTTGTTTTTTGAAAAAGCATTCTCACAACTGTATCTGTAAGACCGGTTTTGAAGCAGTATTGAACCAGTGTAAAGGAAACTGCAAGCAAGTCTGAATGAAAGCAATGCACCCAACCTAAAGCTTAGGTGCTGAAGTGGCTACGTTACTGTTTCTACACAGATAGAGATTGTTGTTGTGTAGATGAACGACCAGGTAAAATTCCTTGGGGAGTTAATGAAACCTTAGCCAAAAATTATAGACATTAAAAGAGATACCAGTCCCTTTAGCAAATAACTCTTTCTAGTTCAAATGGAGCATTTAATGACAAAAGAAGAAACATTAGAAACCAAAAAGTACATTACACATTCAGCTTAGAAAAGCCAGAAGGAATCTGAATATGTAAAAATGTAATTTGATGAGGGATTTAATTGTCATTCTTACTTGAGTTGTAAGTTTTCAATATTTTAGGCATTTAAATACTTTAATGTTGGTTTGTGAAGGATATCAGAATGGTATTTGAATCGGAAATTAGCTCCTGTGATTAGTTGCTAGCCTAAATAGTTACATATGTAAAGTAATTCTCTTAAAATGCTACTAATAACAAATATAAAACAAATATTTCAAGGTTTTTAAAGGTTTTTCTTTTTTCCTTGCCCAAAAATAAAGGAAATTTATATAGTGGAGAAATTGTAATTTAAAATATTTCAGTTCAGCTTAAATGCACAGGTCATTTAATAACTTTAAGGCCATTTGGATGCATTTTTAATAAAACCTGTTGCAAATAGCTTCACCAACTCCACTAAATAAATCTGCTGGCATTCTACATATCATCTTTGTCTTAATATAGTAATGCAACCACTTCATGAAATGTAAATCTACAAAGAGTTTAAACCACAGTCATAGGTTAAAACTCCCTATAGACAAGAGAATGAATGAATGTCTCAGTCCTATTATCAGTTCTTGCATATTATCATGATGTAGAATCTGGGCTTTTTTCCCTGCTAGTGATTTTATGGTCTTCACCTTGAGGTTCAATTTACTGACCTACAGCATGCTTTCTCATATGCTGCCATAAGAAAAAAAATAATGCAAAAGGCACTACAAGATAGTTTCTGCCCTTTCTCATATATTATGTGGAAATTCTCCTTTGGCGAACTCTCATCGTTCTCATTCTCCCAGTATCTGCCTATTGTACAACATTTCTCCTTTGTTCTGTAATTCAGTTGTGAGCCATATGCAGAAAAGACCTTTGTTTTGTTACACTTAATTACCTAACGTGTTAGAGCCTTAATTCATATGCGGAGCTCCTGGGCACTACTCAAATATTAACCATAAAATATTATAGTCAATTGCAAAAAGATTTGGGCTATTTTCTGCATGACATGGCAGCCAATTTTGTCTTTTAATTTTTGGTTTGTTTTGTGTTTTTTGTAAATTTCTTTCAAATTACCTTCAATAACAAAACTGTTTGACAATGTATTAGCTTTAAAATTGTGTCTCTCATACCATTAAAAAAAATACATTTGTAAAACTTGGTCCCACCATCACAGCATACCAATACCAATAGTGTTAAAGTTTCTCAGCATGGAGAAAACCAACACTGAACTTAAATATTTTTTCAGGATTTCAAAATTGACTTTAAAAGTCTAATTGAGGAAAGCAGAGTTCAGTCCCAAACACACGATTAAATTAGCATAATCTTAATAAACAGTTTTTTCTAATATACACTTACCGAAAGTGTAGACAGGACAGGTAAACTTCGCTCAAGTAAAAAGATACATTTGCTTGCCTTCATTCAGGTCTTCCTAGACGCGAGGCTGAAGTAATTAATCTATACAGTACTGTCACAACAGTGTCATAAATTTTATTATCTTAAATTGACATCATCTTTTGGAGGTCCTGAGGATTAAATTGCAATGAAAACATTAAACTATACATGATCACTTTGTCGAATTTCCTCTGTACTTAAGATATCTCTTGTAAGCTCCACAGAAGATGCTATAAGGGATGTTGCAAAGGTCAAAAGCACATACTATAGCACCTTTTCTAGAATTTCTTCTGACAGATGTAATGTTTTATCACAAATATCAAATTCTCCTATACTGGGTAACTTTTGAAATTAATACCTCACCTCTTTATTTTTTCATTTTATCACCAGATTTCTCAATTCTAACACTTCCTTATGATTTCTGCTATTACTTCTGATAAAACAAGAGCATCAAGAAAACTGGATGAAAAATATAAATGTTATTTTCTAGTATTGTTCTCCCACCTGTAGAATTTTACATTAGAACCAAATTTCAAAGTATCATGTTTTATTTGTAAAAACAGCAACTCAGATTACCAGTAACTCACAGGCCAACTTTTAAAATTTCTGTCATAGTAAAAGCCCAACTTGTATGACCTCAGATAATTTAGGATGGTTATTTGTTTTCAAGGGTATACTCTTTCTCCAAAGCTTCAAGAAATAAGTGTGGTAAAGAAGTTTTAAGTCATTTTTATATTCAATTAAATCCGCATTACTTCTGAATTTAGAAACATCCTGAAATACATTTATCCAAAGCAAGACCTCAAAAGGCAGCCTCCACTATCTTTTTTTTTTTTTTTTAATTAAAGAAAGGGAGTCCCACCCCAGTGGAGCTGAGGTTATCAAAGACTCACTATGATCCATTAGCTCTGTTACCTAGCATAAATGAAACAAAGCAAGGGCAGTGATCTCAGTGTCTGCTGATTCTCAATCTCACATGCCAATATAAAAACCCATATTCTAAAAAGGGAAAATATTAAAGCATGCAGCTTCATATATTCTATTCTTTTTTTTTAATCTAAAAGAAACCTATCACATCCTTCAAACACATTGTACAACAATAAATTAAAAAAACCCCTGAACTCTGAGGTGGTTACATGCAAGATTAACCTCTTTCTCAGAGCACTCCCTTGTCAGTATCACCTTTTGCAATCCACAGTTTAAAAGACTGCAAATGAAAGTAGCAAACAAAAGAAAGCATACCTTGAAATGTACACTGCAAATGAGGGAAACTGTGAATATTGCCTATTGTGCTTTATTTAATTTTTGTTTGCTATTTTCGTTCTGTACAATCACCAAGAAATTAAAAGAATCACTAGAACGGACAGTGCCTAGCTAAAATATGCTTCCTTGCTAAACTGAAAGACATATTATCGGCATAAATTGTAAAATATATTACAAGTACTCATCGGCTCAGAGAACCAACAGGGTTCTCTTCTGGGAGAACACAGTATGCTCCAGAAGCAAAGAATCGCGTGAAAAGAAAGAAAAGTGTGTTACCCAGTTTTTACTGGAGAAACAGAGGAAGACTATAGAAAGCCTTCTATAGAGAGGAGGATGATTTTGGAAGGGAAGGTTTCTGAAGTCATTTGGTAATGTGACCAAATGACCAACTCGATTTTTACATATGAAAGGTGAAAAGATTTTAAAATAAGCGGACATCCGAAGATGTGATACACAAATACACACATTACTTGCACTAGTGTATACATTTCTGTGTTAGAGAGAATCATGAAACAACCATCTATCTCTAATATTTTTTAAACCAACCATTTCCTCTCATCAGTTGGCCTACTTGAATTCCTTTTCCAAGGGGCTCCAAAAGCATTTCTGCTTCAGACTTCAGTGTTTTCAACCTAGTGCTGACTGGTTTTTCACACATGAGTGAAGAATGTAATTACATGACTCTTGTGTTCTTATTAATGCAGTTGCTTCCCATTTGTTCAAAAGCTCCATTCAAACCTCATCTTGTTTGTTTTTTAACTACTTCTTATAGGCCAGATTCAACAACTGAAGCTTTCACCTCTTATGCCAACTCCACTTACTTACATTACACCTAATGGAGTGCAGTGAAGTCACTCCTGATTTCCAACCACATAGCTCAGGGCTTGCCTGCACAAGAAAGCTAGACCAATTCAGTTTAAACTTGCCTATACATCAACTTATAAAATCCTGTGCAAAACAATTTATTTTAATTTAAGGTTGGCTAATGCTTTTTTTTTTTCCCCTGGGGAATTGACTGAAGCTCAACTGATGTAAAACAGACTGAAATACAGGTATCTATTTGGACTTTTGTATTGGTTTACCTTATTTGGTATAAAAAGCAGACCTGTGCTTTTTAGTCTCTAATGAGAATGTGTGCAGGAGAAAGGAGATGGCTGAAGTCTGAAACTGGAGTAAACTTCTGTGGGTGCATGAATGGATAGGGAAGATTAAGTGTGAGCATTGGACTGCAATCTTAGCTTGGAAGATGGGAACATGCAGTAGGAAAGCTGGGAGAAGAGCCATAGACAAGGCTCTGGTTTTGCATGGTTAGAAAAGCATGTGACCCTGGATGCCGGAAGTTACTGACGATGATCATATACGAAGTAACCAGGTTTGGAAACCCCAGGTCTGTGCTACCTCACCATCATTTCTGCAAGTGTGTCCTTTTTTGGGTTCTAATATAGTAAGAGTTTCCTTGCATCTTGTACCTACTCACCTACTATTTATTTTCCATTCTCTGCCAAAAACATTTTGTCTTGCCTTTCCCTCTGCTTTTATATTTAGCATTTATCTATTATTTAAATTAATGAACTTAATGGCAGGCTCATCATAAGCAGCACATTTTGAACGTTTAAGTATGTCTCACAATGGCTTTTCGGAAATGCTCTACAAAATCAAATTATTTAATAGGAGAATAATTTAAGAGTAACTTTCTATTCTATACTCAAGGTTTAAAACCCAAAAGTTTTCTTTAAACATGAATTTTATTTTATGCCTCATTTCAGATTTGACTCACACATACATAAAACCTCAAAATTTCAAGAGCATTCAGCACATAGGAAATTAACAGGGAATTTTTAAAATTGTTTAAATTTCACTCTGGAGTCTGGTTTGGAAAGGAAAACCTTCTAGAGGCTAAAAGTGACACTTGGAAGTTTATTTCATAATATATCATTAAAAGATGCCATATTCCATGGCATCCATGTGTACATGCATAAACATATTATGTACACTGTTTTATCACGTATATGATAAATCACATACATAACCCAACAACACTTGGTCTACACAAGTATATACCTATCAATGAAAGATTTTAAAAAATAAAATTTCAGTATGAGTTGCATAATATACCTATATGAAACTTTAGATAATGTATATATACAATAGTATATTCATATGTATAATAAATAATGTTTTATTTTATACATCTGAAATCTATCAATATATGTAGAAAACCTACCCAAACTATCAAAATGAATACTATAAAATAGTGGAAAGAAGTGGAATTGGTGATCAAAACATATTACTGTTACATGTATTTAAAATAGAATCTGGAACTGAATTAACTGGTAAAATTAATTTATGCGGTAAAAACTAATCAAAGTTGCAACATAATTAAGGCATGAAAATAATGGAAAACCAGTCCTACCCTTTCAAAAACAAAGCAAAGAAAAAATCCTCCTCCTGTTGCACATCACTGGCACAACTTCATTGACAATAATGGATCAGTGCGTACCAATTTCACAAACCTGCAGTAAACATTTTTGTTATGACAGTGACAACACCACTGGGTCTACAAAAGGAGATCTCTACCAATCAGATATTTCAAATATAAAATCTCAGTCTTGGTTTCAGCCCTGATCTTCAAATGGTACAGATTCTGAATATCAGCTTCGATGAAAGAGGATTATACTTGGCCTTCGGCCACCCTCCTTTGTATCCATAGCATCTTGGTGTGCCTGAAGCAGGAACAGGAAGGAAACCTGATTGAATTATACTCTACTCCAGCTCTGCCAGTCTGCTGGACAGCTCTGCGCATACCTATCACCTGATTATAAGGTAGCTCCATGCCTGGGGTTGCCACCATGAGCCTAAAATTAAGCACACATATCTGTGTTCTCTTGAATACCCACATACAAGGACTCGTAAACTGCATTCTAAATAAATATAACAGAAAAGTATGTCAGATAATCGAATAAAAGCCTACATTCATAAACCCATCACTAATGTTGTTTTCACCTTCCTGTCACAACGCTTGGCTCAATTTAGCAGCTGTGCTTACATCCGTATCAAATTCTGAAGTCACTGAAATGTGTGTCACTGCCTGTATTCAATGGTAAACACGGTCCTTAGTCAATATTAATTCTAACCACAGCTTTCCTCCTTTGAGACAGACAATAAATTGCTTTTTTTAACCCCATTTTTGCAGGATCATAATTATCCTTTTGTATTATACTGCTTTGAGTATAAGCTAGCTAGATTTTGAATAGATGCCTTCTAAAGTAATTCTGATCATACAGAAACTATTCTTCCCAATTGTAGGCACCTTTCCTCCATCCTCCCACACAGAGCTCAGAAATAACTACGGTTCACACAGCAGATGCAGACTGAGGACTTTTAGAAACAGACCATGTACTGTCATTTTTAAACATAGCTGATACTGTGGATTAGTAATATGGGCTTAGCTTTCAATTCTACCAAAGGCTCCTTATATGATCTCGGGCATGTGATTATTTTTCTGTTCAATTATTCATGTACAGAAGGGACACAAGACAACTTTTCATTCAATGGGTGTTGTAAGGATTGAACAACATCTGTGAAGTATTCAAATACCACATTAAGGACTGCTTAAACATGCAAGAAGGCAAGCAAACAACTTATGAAGCTGTAGTGGTCAGAACACATCACAGAACAATCCTCACAGTAGGAGGATTTCCCAGGTCCTATGCAGAAATTCAAGTGAGAGGAATTATTATCTTCACAGCAATGATATAAATATCTCGCAGACTAATCAAGCCATTTATACCAATCCAAAAAGTGTTCCTACCCTTTGTACAGGCACTCCACAAAAGCTTTACAAGTTCCAGGGGCTATTTCCATTGAGCACCTAAATTAACAACCTCTCTAAGCACGTACACGACAGACTCGAGATTTCTCTCCTCGTATTTCACAGGAAAAAAAATATCCCAGCAAGCCAAATCTGTACAGCAGGGACCCCACGCACTCCAGAAAATAAGGCAGGAAATATGGCCACATTCCCGTATCCCGAGGCGACTTTCACTTCCCGTCTCGCTGTAATGCCAGTTTGCAGCCCAGCTGCGGAGATGGCC
>NW_010518954.1:8854-31697 GCF_000687285.1 Phaethon lepturus | reverse complement strand
TAAATACAAAGGTCCTCTGAAAAAAATGTTCTTTTGTCTTAGAAGCATGTAACAAACAGTTCTATTTTCATCAAGAAAGGCTTAACTAGAAACACGGTTTTCTTGCTATTTTACCCCGCTTTAAGAATAGCCTTATATCTTTTCACGCTGACAGGCATGTCCTGTTCCGTGCCTTGCACAGGAATGGAATACGCCCTCAGCAGCGACCTTCTATGTATTTTCTCAGGTTAGATACTGTATTTTAAGGAGCAAATCCTGTTCACACATAAGTATCTGGCTAACGATGCATTACTTCAGGACCTGTTTTCCAGATACGCTTAAATCATATCGAACTCGTGCCTGTTAGATCGTTTATTAAATAGATCTGCCGGAGACAGCTGCTACACATGCACGTGGACCTTGCGCTCCTCCGAAAAGCATGCAAACATCTTTGGGCTGAATCCTGCTTACGCTCCGGTTGAGTTATGCTGTAGCATGCTGTACAGTGACCAGCGTGCCAGCTTTCAGGGCTTCTCTGAAAGAAAGTCTGTGTGCAGAAGCCCTGAGGCGGAAGGATGCGTTAGGTGACTCCTTCAGTGATTGACTTGCGGCTATTAAGTAGCATCGGGTCACCGGCGGCCAGGGAGGAGCCCGAGCGGTCCTGACTGAACTCGGAGGAAGCCAGCGCCCTCACAAATCAGACACCCGGAACCGAATTAGGAATTATTCTTGCTGGCTGGGCATTACATGTTTATGAAGCTGCTTACCCGGTTCTCGTGCCACCTACTCAGCTGCGAGTACAGATGTTACGCTGAGATATGCGCAACGGGAGCAGCAGCTAAGGAGAGACAGTGCATAGCGTTCAGCTCTGAACAGCATACTCTTTGGCCTCTAAAATTTTGAAATATTTTCTAAGTGATTAAACGTGTCAGAAAGAAATCTATGAGCTTGGGCTGCAAGCCTCAGCAGAGCACAGTGGAGGGCAAGGAAATCTCCTAAGTGCATGACGTGTAAGACAAAGTGTCTGAAATCTCATTTTACTTTGGTGCTCAGTGTCTCTTGGGATCAAGCACCACTGATTATTAATTGAACAGAAAAAGAGGGGAAATATGCCACAGATATCTTGAGAAACTGGGTCAATATTTCATCAACAGAACAAACATTTTATGCAAATGGTGACCTTTCATGTTATCTTACTTCAATATGGCACATAATGTACTTGAAAATAAAAAGTTTATTCCCCAAGATAAAAATATGGCCAGAAGGAAGAGCTGCACGTCCTGTGGCAGTGTTGAGATTTTTGTCTCAGGCCTTTTTTTCCCCTGTATAAAGAAGGATTTGGACCTGTAGTTCCAGCAAGGACAGTGATGTAGAAAAATCTGATACTGTCCTTCCTAAAGAATTCACCTCCATGTCCTCAGTTCAGTTCAGAAAGAGTTAAGGTAAAGACTGTTCCTAAAATAATTTCAACAGAGTTTCATCACAAACAGAAATCAGCTTGATGACTCGGAAATTGTTAAACTTTCCTGTTAAAGACTCGGTCAACTGAAAAAGTAGCAGAAAACAAATCATCCACTGGGAAGTACAGCAGTGAACATGCCTCTCGATAAAAAACATGCATGGGTGGTGCGGCATGCTGCCAGGTTTTGCAGAGGAGAGCATGTGTAAGGAATAAGCGATACCAGTCAATCCTCCTTGTTTGTACAGACGCAGTAGGCTACTAGAAAACCCTTTTCAGGGCTCTGGGAGATTGCTTTATTGTAGAGAGACCCATGACCCCGCTCCTATCTTTCTTTAAGATGTATTTGCTATAGTCAGTCTGCTTGTCTCCCCTGCAATGCCCAGGATAAAACATCGCACAAGTGGAAGGGCATGAGTAAGACATGGGAGGTCACTATTTTTTATTATAAACCTATCCACTATGCTAATATATTTTTATCAAACCTTTCTGAAGTAAAAGTTACAGAATATACAAATAGAAACAGGACATTTATTTTATAGAATACACATCTCATCTTATGCTAAGGAAAGGACTTTATTGATAAACAGGAACAATTAGTTTTCTAGAACGTTACCCTCAATTTAAAATGTCTAGTAAGGAATTTTTAGCATAATATGTCCTCATTAGACAATGATGAAATTGGACTGTACTTTTCAGTATACTTGCAACCTAAATGTTTAGCCGTGTTACTCTCGTGATACTGTAGTGCAATATGGTCATGATGCAAGCATGGAATTAACTCATAAAAAACGGTTGCTGCAGTATTTCTCAAGAATGGGTTTTGGGGTGTCACTCCACAGTAAAATTATCAGCTTTCATCTCAAACAAGATCAACAGCACGGTTTATCTATTAATCCCAATTACTTGGCTATATAAAAAATGATTAGCCAAATACACATTTTATGTGGAAAACTTTAATTTTTGGTTCTGAACAAAGCTAGATCAGAATCCCAAATAGCATCACTTGCCCTAGAACAGTTACTTCAGCTGAGGATCTGACCTAAAAAACTAAAAGTAAGACAGAACGTGTGGTTATCTGGTAACTCGCATCACCTTTTAGTTAAGAGTAAACCTGCTATAGGGAATGTAGCGAGGAGATGATAGAATGGGGGAAGGGAGCGAAATCCAGAGAGGAAACCACCCTTTCCACATCTCCACTCCCACAAGCACACACATGGACTTACCCTGTTTCCCTGAGGCTTAAGGGTTCAAATTGCTCTGGTTAGAAACGGAGGAAACCTGTTACTTAAGGAAGGTTCTGTTCTGCTGCATGCATTAACTACCGCATGCAGCTCTGTTACCTTTCCACTCATCTATGGTTCGCTCCTTATTCTCTATTGACTCGTCGTACAGCTCGGCCTCAGGTTCGTCATCCGGATCATGATACTGTACAAAGTATGGGTGTGCAAGTGCTTCCGAGGCAGTGATTCTTTTATCGCTGTCTAATATAAGCATCTTCTCAAGAAGATCTACAGCTAAGGGAAAAGGAGAAATGCAGTTCAAAGCCAGAAGAGACCATCTAGAAAAAGAGAAGGGAACTGTTTACACACAATCTGTTCTCACTCACCTTAAACACAGTTAACATTATTGGCAAACGCACAAAATTTAGGCAATATAACAAATAAGTTCTGAAGATTTTATACTCTGAGTATAATTTTCAGAGCTGAAGAAAGCTACTGGTTTGCTTGTGGTATGCACAAAGGTTCATTACATTCTATCTGATATCTGATTCACCTCTTCAGACATCCAAGGCCTTCATTCTGAAAAGATCTCTGTGTGCTTAAAAGTTAACTATCCTGTGTTGTGCATCATGTGCTTAACTTGGTCCTCATCAGTGCAAACTTAAGTGACTTAAAACTGTGACTTTTAATTAGCTGCACCAATGAAATCATTAGATGAAAACCCCAAAGCAACTTTATAGGACCCAGCATAAAGCAAATATGTTTGGAGTCGACAGCGGCACAATGTTAGAAATGAGAGAGATCTGCAAGGCTGAAATTGGTTTTATATGGAAAGTATATAACAAGTATTTAAATATTACATAAAAGTGATTTTTAGTGCTTTCACATAAGCAGTCATTAGTTTCCCTTTATGATATGAATATGTAGCATGTTCTCATGTACCTCATGCAAACAAATCCCATTTTTTGTAAGACAATGTTCACAGCTACTTATATTTGTAAAAATAAAACCGTCTTTTAATACACAGAAGGAATTCAAAACATTTTGACTCATAATACTTCCCTATAGACAATGTTTTAATGTGCAGTCGGTGGAACTGACCGGGCGCTGTAGTAAGATGACCCCAGTGACTCAAACATCTCCTTGAGTCACAAAGCCGTGTCACAAAGCATGGCTTACAGAAACATCTCTTTTGGACAGGCAGACCCAATTGGTTAGACATAAAAACAATTGTGCAAGATCAGACCGAAGGTCTGTCTGGTCTGGTATCCTGTGTCCAACAATGGCTGATACATTCTTAGGAAATAATACTCAAAAGGGTCATTCAAACAGCTATACTTCCTGCTATATTCTTCTGCTGGCCAGCAATTTACAGCTTATGGCCTTCCTGAGCCAGAAGTGATGTCTCTAGTCTAGACCCCATGACTTTTTTTTTTATTCCTGCTACATATAGTTGGCTTTTGCTTTTCATCCAAAGACCGTTTTCCTTTAGGAGGTTCCCATAATCTCCACCAGAAACAAAAGACACTGGCTTCATGAAGGGAAAACAGTCTCAGGACGAATGGTTAAGCAATGCTCTTCTCACTGGTCTGATCATTATTATATGGGATCGTGTAGCAAAGGAAGGCTTGAGTTCCTATGTTAGTTAAAGATTTAATCTGTATCAGTCTGACTTTCTTACCTAATGGATTGGCACCACGAAATACTGCTTTCAAATCCTGTTGAGGCATATGTGGAAGAGATTCAATGTATTTTCTTGCCTAGGAATAAATCAATACACATACCACATGCACAGAGGTTAAATTTTGCCCAAGAGTAACCTAGCATCTAAAAAAGCAGACGTAATATTTGTAATGTTTTTCATACATGGGAAAAGCTTCTTTACATAAAAACCATAATGTATGACTTTGTTTTAAATAGTCACTCCTGTATATTGCACAATAAGCAAGAGAGGTTTAAAGAAGTGTATTTTCCTCTAAGGGTTATGTGTTAGCGCTTATTTTTTCACCTATGCTTACTGGTTCATTGCAGTATAGCCCCAGGGAACCCATACATGTAACATTCAACCAGAAATTGGAACCTAAATCACCTTTCCGTTACCCTCAGCAAAGTGGCATAATCCAATCCACGTCCTTCCCCCTCTCTCCTCTGTTGAACAGTAGCTTCACTAACCAGAGAACAAATTCTGATGCTCCCAGGGCGCAGATTTTCAGGTATTTACAAGACTTTATAGCTTGCCTTGTCACCGTGGCTGTGAAAGGCCCATCCAGGCTCAGTGAGGACAAGCCTCCCCGCCTACCAGACCCACAAATGTCAGTGCGGAGCCTGACATTACCTGAGCTACGAATTTCTGGGCTGAGGTAGGTAGGCGGGCAATCGGCAAGAAAAGAGGTTGAATGCTGGTCCTAAGGGCTGGGATCAGACAGAACAGGGAGTTCTGAAACGGAACAGTTAAAGAAGAGGGAAATGGCTGTCCCCAAATCCGTAAAAAACCCAGCTGGTCTTTGAACAAACCTTAACCCTTTTAAAACGTGTTTGTGTTACCAGGGACGTCTCCCTGCACGTTTAGCAATCCTGTTAGAAGGAGGCTATCTGCAGGAGGCTAACTAAGCACCCTCGGCCTGCTGAAGACAGCAAAAGAAATAAAGTTGTTCACACCAATGCAGCTCCATGGTTTCAAGTGAGATATCAGATTGAGAACTGTGGAACTATCTACTGAACTACCGTTAAGCAACTATAAAATACTCTGACATATCATCTGTGCAATCCTACAACCACACTTGGGAAACAGATCCTGCCTCCCTATGCTGTTCTCTCTGCCATCATCTTAATTTCCGCAGCTATGATGAACTGATATAAAGATATTTTAAATCATGACGTAGCCCAGTCTCTTTTCAAACTGTGTTCTAATTCAACGAGGCAGATCTATTTATTTTTTCTGCTTCTTGTAAGATGTAAGCATATTCTATCAAAACTCTAGACTACCTACTACTTAGTGACACATTTCAGAGCCTTACTAAAAGAAGCAAGCCTTCATGCGTTATGTCCCCAACCTGCTAGAACTATATTAGCATTTTCCCTTTTCATTATGGGGGCTGACAGCAAGGCTTCCTAAAAGGATGGTTTCTCTCTAGCAGCTGTAACCAGTCACGCAGAGAATGATGATTAAAAGTCAAAAATAGACTTCACTCCGCCTATTTAATGCCCCTAAAGTTCATAAAGGCAGCCAACACCTGCAGCTCCTGTCAGAGTTAAGTCTTCCAGGGCATTAGTTTATACATATGTATGAAGAGCAGAGCAAAGGAGAGCTGTCACACATTCTTGCATTAAGCCATGGACTAGGGCAGAAACAAGAGGTAAATATATCTTATGACAAACATCTGTGGATTTGTGGATTATTTGTTGCTGTATGAACATTAATTAACATCACTAATCCTAATTCCATCATGACTGAACAAGATGTGGTCAAAATTATCTCCAACCTTGTCCAGAAGTCCTTTGAAAACAACACAGACCTGTCAAAGTATACTTACCAACCTGTCCCCTCTGCTTATACATTCACCACAGAAACCCAAACAATAGAATCCAGACATTTAAATTATTCTGAAAATAATGAAATGCAATCACCATTTAAACCTATGTTAACATGAAAGACTGACAGATCAGCTCAGTAACTTCTGCTGAAACATCCCATGAGGTTGATCTTTTAGTTTTCAATTCTTCAATTCTCTACTTACAACTGAAAATTGGCTTGGCGTTTCAGAAAAGCTCTGACCTTGCTGTTAGAGGAATGGAAAAAATTGTCTGGGACTGTAAACTGCGTTGTGAAATATCTAAACAATAAGGCCAAAGTACAAGGTAAAGAAGAACTAGAATGAAGGAATGGAATAGACACTCCCTTGCAAGAGGCAAGTACCTCCAAGCAAGGTACATATCTCCTTTGACGTTGCTCCTCTAACGAGGCAGCAGCAGCCCAGAGGTGACGTAGTAGCACCCCCATTCATTAACTTGGATTTTGTGTTCTCCCCATGCTCTAGAGGTATAATTAGTCTCAGTAAAACAGTTTTGGGATTCCTGTAGCTCACTGAGGTATGCCCTGAAACACAGTGAATTAAAGACAAAAGCAGATATCATCTTCAGTTACTATTTAAGGTGTTTAATCTCATAATTGAAAAACTCACAAACAGGCGTTGGCCTGCGCCGATGAGGTTTCCTTATGCTTGGACCTTCCAGAAATACAGTGTTGCTCTGGCTCTCCTACTGCTCCTCCTTAATTAACCCACTACTGTATTCATTAGTAAGTTCAAAGAAAACCCATCAATATACACACAAGCTGAAAAATAGCCACTAGTATTAGACTGAGGAGCATACAGGCTTAAGAAAACAGCTTCAGCTCAGGAGGTATCTGTGTGCTGTTGTTGAGCTGAATTTTTACACCGTGCCCATCACCTGCCTTTATCAATCAATGCCACATCTCATTCCTCAGCTGGATATCCACAGTTATAGCTTAAAGCAAATCCTTTAAGTATAGCTTTAGCAGAGAAACAAAGTGGAAATTGTTCATTTACTAGATTACTATCTTAAAGAAGTCATATGGAGAATTAAAAATCACACCGTTAACTACAGATATTATCATGAAAGTGGACCTCACACAAGCATTCTGAGAGATGAATAAATATGAACTTCAAATTAGGGATCCAAATGAGAGCCCTCAGGCAGAACATGCATTATTTGATGCTGATATCTCTGTTTAGATCCCTTACAAAAATGGAAAGTATAAAAATTAAAGAGACATCAGATTTAATAACAAGAATATAATGCTCTAAGCTGAGCATCAGTTTGAATTTTTTTTTATTATAAGTATAGCAGTAAAATAAAAGATCATCGGGACCAACTGCAAAACTCCTTTCAAAAACTGAGTACACGAGAACAAGTATCAAAATTAATACAGCTGACAGTCCAGGCATTTGGACACCTCTAAAAAGAGTATTTTTTAAGTCATGCCATTCTAGCAGCAAAAAAGAGAGACCACTTTGAAGTGTTTGCCCATTTCCAAATCCAGGTATCTGTGTAGCACAACCAGTGACGTACGATGCTAGTTAGAATGACAGAAAGTCAGTTAACCAAATGAAGCTGTGAACTCACATGTTCTGATGATATCTTCTTCAGAAGTTCAGAACTGGGTGTGCCCACAACTTCCATTATTCTCTTTAGCTGATCGATATCTGCATTATTTCAGGGAAAAAAACACCACACGGTCCTTCTGGGTTTAAACAATTAATGAGCTTTCATGCAGATAGTTAAGATGTTTAAAAGTATTCAGCAAGACAACTCCATCGTAGTCCATGGAAGGATACCAATTCATACCTGATTAAGCCTAGTTGCTGGAGTACCAAATTCTCTATGGTACTATATGCATTTCTGTCAGGTGTGCCTGTATGTGAGAAAGGTGCATGCAAAATATTGCTTCCCTGTCCCAGCTCCCAGTTTAACATATTCTTAAGCTTAGTTTTAATAGCACATTTATGTTTCAGTGATCTGAAGGATTTCTGAAGAACAGCTCATAAGATAGAGCACATCGGGCTAGATTACAAATCTGAGGGCTGGTAAGTGGAAAATTCTCATTTAGTAGCTTTAAAAATCTGTTTTATATCACTCCCAAGATAAAAAACTTTAAAATGTTCGTTTTTCATTGTCATATATGACCTGTAAAGTATATTACATTTTCCCTAGAGACTCAGGGTTATTTTACAGCTTTATTTAAATTGATGTAATCATATAGTTGTAGCCAATACTTTATAACAGCAATATCTTATTTCTTGAAAACTAGATGTATTGATTTTCCAAATACCACATATCATGTAATCAAACAGTCTGAAGCACAGTCATCATCCAGATGATGAACATCTGGACAATGCCTGTGGTTATAAGAGAGCCTAATGATGCTGAGCACAATAGAAAGGTCAGTGGGGAGACTTGGTCTCTCAGCTCTCTTAACAGTTTTGCAGGCAGTTCTAATGTCCTGTTGTTTTGCACCTGGCAACAGCTTAGTTTTAGCAGAAGTGTTTGCTTTTTGAGGGTTTCAGAGTAGCAAGAAATGTCAATATTCAGTACAGAAGAATGTGCCTTTGTTTCTCATATTAAAAGCTTCCCTCCTCTGCTGCAGTTGTTTCCTCATTCCTCATTATCTGTTTTTCTTCAGTTTTCTTTTATTATTTTACTGCTCTCCTCAACAATGGCTTTTTTTCCTCTTGCCAGCGCAGGAAATGCCAACGGGAATCCCTGATACTCTGGCACGGACCACATCACAGCGCTGAGGAAAAGAGGGTTTTGTTGCTTCCGTGGCATTTCTGGAACTGTTGGCTTTTTTTTATGATGGGACACAATATGTCTATTAATACATTTATTATTTAAAAGTTAATTCATTTGCATTTTAGGAACTTCCAGCCTAAAAGCAGTTCTATTTTTTAAAATTATATTAGCCATTTAAAAAATACGGTCTTTACACAGCTTCAGTTTTAATGTATATTATTTCAGTAAGATACACACATGGAAGAAATCTGCCCCCTTGTAACTAGGTTATTATTTACATACAGATACACAACAAAGAGTAAATGTAACTTACTGTTTTTTAGGAACATCTGTTACTGGTTTTTTCCTACCAGTGGGTCTCATATTCTGCTGGCATAGACACTAAACCGAAACATTAGCAAAAATTGTTTACCGTTCTAGGAGTTTGTTACCTCAAAAACATGTCCATAGAAACACTTGAGTCATTAGAAAAAAGGAAGAATTAGGGGGTATTTCTATAGCTGCATTGTATGTTTTATGTTAAGGATACAGTCATTTCCTGGAAATAGGGCCTTCCCCTTCAATAGCTCGGCCATGATGCATCCAACCGACCAGATGTCAACTGCCGAAAAACAGGGAGAGAAATGTGTACGATGAATCAAAGAGATCCTTAAACAGAGTTGCCCCTTGTTTTAAAACTATCACTACATCCAGCTGTAGCAAAATCCCAGTCTTCCCAGTTTACCTGTTTGATTGTAGTGCATCCAGTTTAACATAATTTCTGGAGCTCTGTACCATCTTGTTGCAACATATCCCGTCATTTCATCATCAGTTTGTCGAGCTAAACCAAAGTCTAAAATCTACAGAAGAAAAAAGAATTAATAAAAATGCCTTTTCACTTTTGTTGCAGGTATTGATTTTCCCCATTACTTCTTTCTGAGCTTATCCAGCAGTCACCACCGGTGAAGAAAAGCGGCAACGCTCTGCGGACGAGCTCCCTGCTGCATCCCTGCAGCCTGCGGGTCTGCACAAAGACACTTCCACGGCGATGAGCCCGGCCCTGTGTCCTCTAAGGCAAACTTTACATTTTTACCTCAAGTTAAATTTTCCTCTGGCATTCATTTGCTAAAATTGAGCACTGCTGCTATAAAAACGAAACGTCACCCAGCGGGAACGTTTGTGTAAAATGCCAACAGCAAGTGCCACCGGCCACTTAAACATTTAAAGACCCCCACGAGCTGATCACAAATGCACAGAATTCCTGATGTTTCCCTCTCACGTCTCCCTAACCGCTGTTGCACACAGGTAGCATTTACCCAAATCACGCAGCATTTCGATGCCACTAGGAGAGAAGCATATATCCTGCATAACAAGGTAGATTTAAATCACGTTTAAACCATCTGTTTTCGGTAGAACTCCCCCACCGAAACAACAAAGGAGCTCTGTTTAGCCACAGATATTATTCATAGGCTTGATGGCATAATGTTCCCCTCCATATGCTCTCCCTTGCTAAGTTTACCTTGATGGGAAGTTATTTCAATTAAATTTTTCCTGCTCATTTCTTTGCTTTCCATTTTTTGATCTATGTCCCACTAATTATGGAGCTAAAAGGTGTTCCTAACTCTAAAAGAGACTGTTGTGAAAGGGTCCCATCTGAGCCTCAGCGCTGCTCGTTAACTCATCTGAGCTAGTTAGCATCTCTTCAAACAAAAATGTGAATTAAAATCAGTGGCAACCTTCCATGATGATATCCAGGATTATTTATTAAGCTGATGGCTAATCATTTTCATTGGGAGTAAGAAAATTTTAGGAGTATCATTCAAAATTCCCCAGTTATAATCCAATTTAAAGATATAACAAACCTAAAGAAAAATATTAATATATAAATAACACATTAACATCTTTACTTACAATATACTTTAAAAGCGCTATTTATTTCTTAAATAAGAAAAAATAAAAGCATGCGGTAAACAAGGCATGAATAATGGCTTGAAACTTGAACAATAATGCTCTTTTTTTTATAAGGGTTTTGGCAATACTTCAATAGCTGATCTCTTCTATCAAATGTGTACACACACACACATTTTTCTTCTTTTTGCTGCTATTCCCTTTTTGTTTGTACCTGGAAATAGTTTGTTCTAGAAAATAATTTGGTACCAGACAAAGTAAAGCTATAAATATACACGAAGCAAAGAGCAGTGTAACAAATGCTAAGCAGGGAGGTGCACAGATACCATAATAATAGAAAAAAGACAATTAAAAGTCTCCTTTACTTACAGTACAAAAATACAGCACACATGTTAGAGTGCATGATCAGACTCAGACGACCCATAAAATTTCACAGATGCTGAACATACATGCATGAAGATATTAAAGGGATAATGATGAAACTTGCCGAGCATCTGCAAGTGTCACTAAACCACACAGGAACTACAGTTTCTCGCCACAGATCCGGATTAGTGCGAGAACCTAACTGCACTGTTCTTATTGACTATTGTGATTTTTTGCTGATCTTGCAGTATTTGGAATCTTTTCTTAAATCCGCCACAGCTGGAATAAAGTGATTACATCAGACTCAGTCACAGGGAGAAAGATGTTTCTGGCTCTCACGGAGAAATGCTAAACTTCTCATTCTTAGGCTTAAAGGCTTAGAAAGCTAGAAGACATCTTTTCCTTCTCCAGAGTCTCACGCTTATTATGTAATATCATATCACACAGATACACAAAGATATGTATTTATATAGATATGTACATTAAAATAGCATTTGAGAAATGTGGATTTCAGGTGGGTTTTTTGGTGGGGTTTGGTTGGTTTGGTTTGGTTTGGTTTTTTTACTGCCTGTAACTGGTAACTTAACTGGTAATACTGCTATCTTTTTTCATATCATTATTTGATTTAGCTTGTATGTTCTGTAGATATAAAAATGAAAGTTGTTGCAAGGCTTAATCTCAACATGGCAGGTGCAGATACATATCACAGGTCAAACTTTCAAGATATACTCAGTTCAGTACTCACTCATGGGCCAAATCATTAGCCTATGTACCATCTGCAAGGAACCAGGAATGAACATTCTGCAAAGATACTTGTGTTCATACTAAATTAACACTGGGGAGAAAACAGATATTCAAGGAAATGGGTTTTCTATGCCAGGGGAGCAACAGTAGCAAACAGCTGAAATTAATGGAATCAGAAATAAAAACGGTAGCTAATGTTTTTCTCAGAAAACTGTCATCTTGAGAGCTTTTACAACATTCTTCATTACAACAGCATGATACCTACCCTCAATTCACAGTCTTCATTTACAGCCAGGTTACTGGGCTTCAGGTCCTGTGGCAGAACAGAGTTAGTCAAATACGATTTTAACCTTTTGAAGTATATCACAACTATGTCTTAGTAACACATTTGATGCACAGGGAGGCACCATTCATTTTTATTATCGCCATGAGTGAACTCACCCGATGTATGATTCCAGCTGAATGAATGTACTGTGAAACAAAAAGGAAAAAAAAATTAAGATCTGAAGTTAGAGGTGACGGAAGGTATAAGTCACTTGTCTTATCTTTTCACTTCTGAGGCTGATGGTTTTATACACAGAAAAGACTTACGTCACACTACATGTTCAGATCAAACAGAGGTATGACGCACTTCAAAACCTCCTTGTTTTGTCTTATCCAGAGCTGAATGTTTCAAGAAAGGTAACCATGAAGACTAGGTTCTACCACAAAAGACAGCACTTGCAGTGATTCTTCTGTCAAAAGTTTCTTACCAATTTGGAATTTATTCCAGTCTTACCTGGACGTCCATGTTGATCAGCTAGTGCCTCAGTGAAGTCAGCGGCCTAGGGAGCAGTACAGTTGACTCCTAGATGACGTAAATCCCTTTCCCACACTCTGAACACCAAATATGGGTGAGAGATACTCACGCCCTGGGACAGGTCAGTGACCAGATACCAAGCTAAGCCGCAGCAGTGCTTCAGGTCCGCTTCCAAAGCAGTGACCCAAAGCAGTATTTCAATGGCTATTTAGTGTCTCTGCTATTTTACAATAAAATGTTGAAACTCAAAGACTGAGCAAATCTTACTCTGTAATTGCCTATCGTTCACTTGTTAGGATTAACAGCCAGTTTATCTATGATCTTACTGACCAGGATTAGCAAGACCTCCAAAACCTTCTCTTCTATTCTCTAGAGGTGAATTCACCTTCTTTTGTAAGAGCAGAGATTACATGCAAAACCTGTATATCAACTGGGAAAACCCAAAGAAAATGCCAGGACATTCTTCTTGTTCCAGACCTTGTTCCAGTTCCTTACAACAGCTGTGAGCAGCTGAACAGACAGGAAACCCAACCACCGCTTGCGGCAGAGCGAGCCGCGTCCCCGCTCGCTGTGACACGGGCTCCTCGCGGTGCCACCAAGCAGCTCCCTGCCAGCTCGGGAGCCGTCCGATCTCCGCAGCTCCACACTAGCGCTTCCTCTGCTCAGACGGCCGCTGCTGGGCGCGAAGCCTGCGCTCCGTACGGCCGAACACACCTACCGGCGAGCCCCAGGCTTACTCAGGTACGCGAACACGCGTTGTAATGACCCCAGCGTAGAGGTAAGGGAGGAGTTATGTACGATCAAATGTGCTTCGACTAATGAGACACGAGAACTTCAAGTCCAGAAGAGACCCCTCCCCTTTGAAACAGAGCCAGAAATGCACCTGAGCACATTTTGGAAATTAATATTCACTTTAGAGCCCAACTCTTACTATTATTTCTCTCTGACACAACATAGCCTTATATTCAAAACCGCAAGCTGGATAATTAACTCCAGAATCCATCTTCCTAATCAAGCTATTAACTTAAGTAAATGAGACAAAGCAATTAAGGGCTCAGTTCTGCAATTTTTATTCCCTAAAATCTGCACTTAAATTGACAGAACCTGCATGCATGAATAAGAATTACTGTCTCAGGCACCAGGTGGCTTGCTGAAAATCATGTAATAAGTGTATTTCAGAGCCAGTATTTACAATGGCTTGCTTTCAAACATGCAGTTATTTTCCAGGTCTAAAATGTCAATTACTATTAAGTTAGCTGCTAAAGCAGTTGACCCCTCTCTTTGCTTTTACCTGGGAAAATCAACACTAGTTCGAGAAAATGCTTATCACCTAGTAACGGGAAGCATTTTATAAACTTTCTCCTGTTTATAGATACTTATATGTTTAATGTCAGCAAAATGATACATATTTTACAGAATCACAGAATCATTAAGGTTGTAAAAGACCTTTAAGATCACCAAGTCCAACCATCAACCCAACACCATCATGCCCACTAAACCATGTCCTGAAGCACCACATCCACACGTTTTTCTGAACACTTCCAGAGATGGCAACTCCACCACCTCCCTGGGCAGCCTGTTCCAATGCCTGACCACCCTCTCAGTACAGAAATTTTTCTTTATATCCAGTTTAAACCTCCCCTGGCACAACTTGAGGCCATTTCCTCTCATTCTATCCGTAGTTACTTAGGAGAAGAGAACAACACCCCCCTCACCACACCCCTCTTTCAGGCAGTTGCAGAGAGCGATAAGGTCTCCCCTCAGCCTCCTCTTCTCCAGACTCAACAACCCCAGTTCCCTCAGCCGCTCCCCATAAGACTTGTTCTCCAGACCCCTCACCAGCTTCGTTGCCCTTCTCTGGACACGCTCCAGAACCTCAGTGTCCTTCTTGTAGTGAGGGGCCCAAAACTGAACACAGGATTCGAGGTGCGGCCTCACCAGTGCCAAGTACAGGGGCACGATCACTTCCCTGCTCCTGCTGGCCACACTATTCCTGATACAGGCCAGGATGCTGTTGGCCGCCTTGGCCACCTGGGCACACCGCTGGCGCATGTTCAGCCGGCTGTCACCAGCACCCCCAGGTGCTGGTTTTAGAATTTTAATTCTTTCAGAAGAAAATTTTGCTACAATTTCATTGCGCATCACCTGTGTTATCTAATTGTATAAATTTTAACTGATATGATTAAAGGAAACAATCACAGAATCACAGAAGAGTGATTGCAGAGTGAATCCGAGGTGATTGTGTGCAACATCATACGTTCCTAGGATAAACTTCTATGTCCAGACATTTCCCAGAGAACCCAACTAACTTGGTTATATCTTCATCTATGTGACACTCTCTACAAAAATCAGGGCTGTAGTTTTTCAAACCACCTCATGTCTTTCAAAGCACAAATGTGAGTTACTTGCCATATCATTCTTTATTAATTTCACATTCTTCAGAAGTTTTTTCACTACCTTCTCAGGACAGGTGAAGTGTCTAAAAGACACACTGTGCCCTACAGAACATGTTCACTTGAGACACTATCTAGCAAGTGATGCTCCTTCAATAATAGACACTGATCTAAAGATAATGTTCAAGGGGAGTATTCACATGTATTGCACATGCAAACATTGGCAGCCTTGGGGTTTTATTTCTGGTTAGAAAAATGATCTGATAATTTCTAAAGTGATTGCTGCTATCTGCACACTCTTAAGACATAAAAAAAAGTGTTTAAGTACTGTCACTGCAATGAACCAGTCATTACTACAACATTTTGGTTGCTGACTCTAAAATTCCTGCATTCAGCCAGTACCTTAAGACCTCGAAGTAACTGGTAGATAAGAAACTGTATATGGTCATCTGTCAACTTCTGGCACTTCACTATGTTATTCAGGTCAGCACCCATTAAATTTGTCACGAGATACCTGTGAAAATAAAACAGAAGAAAACAAAGAAACACACCTCATTTAAGAATGGCAAAATGTAAATCCTTCTAAAAGCTGCACTTCTAAAGAGTAACTACACACTCGCATGTAGGTTCCTTTTCCACTTTCTACTAACACACAGTTTATACCCTTTAAATCAGCTATGAGCTTTAATAATGGGATCACAGCTATGAGACTTAACATCATGAAAAATAAAAATCCTTACGGTACATTAAAAGCTTTTATCTCTGTTTTCTCCATGACATACTACCGCAGTTCAGTGAGGGGAGAATGCATTATATTTTGAGGTGGAGAAAGCATCACCCAACATCAAAGTGGGAGCTTGAGGCACCAAAACTACAGTACCCGCAAGACCCTGGAATATCTGATGATGGAGATTAACGTTGGATTGGTTGAAATAAGAGTGTTTTGTGTAACTTCCCTCCCCGCCTCCACACGAAGTTTTATTTTTTGACTAATTTTGCAGAAACGTTGATTCTTTTCCAAAAACAGTGCTGGGACAGAAGTTTGCATCTATCATACCCAGTTCTCATTTGTGTAATTTTACCCCAGAGTCACTAATTTCCATGGAGACAAAAATATATTAATTACTATTTCTTCTAGTAAATTGTTTACCTAAGTGCTTATACACGATGTAAACGACGAGGAACTCAGCATAAATCATACGTTTGAGTAACACCAAAATACACCTAGTCCTAGGTTAGTCGGGAATCTAGCCTAAATCTACCTTGTCTCAGTTAACCCACAGACTACTTTCCTGCATTCCTGAACTATCCCATCTGTCTGTGAAAAAATAATCTACAGCTAGCACATAACTGAACTGAGAGAGTTCTAAGTTTACTGGCATTTATGTGGCATCAAACCATTTACCACATACCTATAATCTTATTAAATATCATTCAAAAAAGTAGAAAACTGAGGCTCATCCTCCTGCCACCTCTTTTGTGGCAAAGCTACAAAAAGATTTATTTGGGTACTTCACACAAAGCCAGCGGTGGCTGCAAGTCTATTAGAAAAGTACGCGTTCCCTTTTTAAAACCAGAGTGGTACTTATTTACTTACTAACTAGTCAGAATGATTTTAAAATTTTACTTACACTTCATTAAAATTTTCTATTGATGTTGCAGGTGTAAAAACATCTAGCAGTCCTATAACCTGAAAGATGAGGGAATCAACATTTTATTTTTAGAAATCTGTAAAGCAACATGTAATTAGTATTAACAGTGCTTAGCATTTTTGGGATGAAACTTCCAAAAATATGACACATGGTCAAAAATATGACATATGGTTATCCTGAAAACTTAGCACAACTGGCACAATAGGTGGTTTATCTAGGTACAGCCTCAGATATCCCCATGACCAACAGAAATTTATATTAATTACAAGAAGTAATTACAACAAGACTTCAGACAATCAGAAATAAAGGCAGGAAAAGTAACGTCTCATTACAGAAAATCTGACCCATGGCTTAAACAGTTGCTATACTTAAGATTATGCACAATTTCATGGGTTATCTTGTTCTGTTGTTGTTGTTGAACTTTTTTAGCATCCTTTCACAGAACCACAGAATGGTAGGGGTTGGAAGGGACCTCTGAAGATCATCTGGTCCAACCCCCCTGCCAAGGCAGGATCACCTTGCACAGGAACGCGTCCAGTCGGGTTTTGAAGGTCTCCAAAGAAGGAGACTCCACAACCTCTCCGGGCAGCCTTTTCCAGTGCTCCATCACCCTCGCAGTAAAGAAGTTTTTCTTCATGTTGAGGTGGAACTTCCTGTGCTGCATTTTGTGCCCATTGCCCCTCGTCCTATCACTGGGCACTACTGAAACGAGACTGGCTCCATCCTCCTGACAGCTGCCCTTCAGATATTGATAGACATTGATGAAGTCCCCTCTCAGCCTTCTCTTCTCCAGACTAAACAGCCCCAGGTCTCTCAGCCTTTCCTCATACGAGAGATGTTCCAGTCCCTTCATCATCCTCATAGCCCTTCACTGGACTCGCTCCAAAAGTTCCCTGTCTCTCTTGAACTGGGAAGCCCAGAACTGGACACAATACTCCAGCAGGTCGAGAGAGGATGCACGCCAGGATACCATTGGCCCTCTTGGCCACCAGGGCACACTGCTCTCCCATGGATAACATGGCATATTTCTCCAGGATACTTTTCAATCCACTATATTTTATTCAGGCTTCAATTCATCAAGTTACTCCCACTGGATACTCCCACTGAAATCAACTGTTTGCCACATAAACTTAGAATAGTACTCAATTATTTGGGATCTGAAGTTCTGCTATCTTTTATCTAGATATTACACTGTTGTTAATTTCAATGAGAATATCTGCCCTTAATTCCCCAACAGAATTCAAATGCAGCAATAGCAGGTTTGAGGTATTTTTCTTTCTGGACTGATGTTTCAAGAGCATCCAACAGTAGTGAGCAGAACACTCTTACTACTTTAGTTAGAGAAGACTAGGATCAGTTGTTTTGGATTTCATTAGCTGTGTTTTCAAGATGAAATGAGATAATTTTTTAATAAAAAGGCAGCCTTTTACTGAAAGTCTCTACTTTAAAGTCCAGTGACTTCACTAGATGTAAGATGGCTATGTTCAGGTATCCTGGGCAGTTAGAGAGTTTCATATACTTTTCGAAAAAGATTGTTACCTAACTGATGTTAAGTCTATATTGCAAACTTGTGTCCTAAAAATCCAATGGGAAAGAACTCACTCTTCACTTACGTTCTCATGCTTCATGTGCTTAAGCAACCTAAGCTCTCGGTAGGTCCTCCTCGCATGAATGAGTGATTGAAAAGGTCTTGAAAGCTTTTTTACTGCCACCTTCTGTCTTGTTTTGGTATCATAAGCTGAACTAGAAGAGGAAAAGAAAAAGTCCACATTGATGGCATGTTCTACTTCAAAGCTCTCAGCTTGTTCACTGGAGAAACCTGTACTCTCTTGGGGGCTCTTACTCCTTCCTTTGCCCTCCTTCACCTTCTACTCAGGGACTGCAACCAGGGGAGCTAGTCAGTAGCAACTCTGAGTATTCAAAGACAGTTCCCTTGTTTTCCATCTAGTAAATTACTAATGCTGATGATAACGTTCAGGACTCATCCCCAGGTAACCCTTCCCCATATGGCAGCAAAAGTAACCAGAGAATTAGCTCCAGTAGTGCAGCTCCAGCCTCCAGCTCCAAGGCAAGGCCCGTAGGGAATATGGGGATTCAAACTCTGGGTCTTACTGAACAAACTGGAGTCTGTACTAATTAGAGGAATGCTGCCATTGTGTCTAGCAACATTAATTACCTATGTGACCATTAGCTTGCTAGACGATAATGCCGCAAAACTGGTATCAAATTAGGATGTTGACACAGCCAAGGCCATACCGTTTCCTTGGGAAATGCTGGTAACAAGTGAACAACGGGTACCTGTCTTACACTCCAGCCCACAGATCCTGCTAGCACACAGCACGTGCTTAACTTCATAGAGATGGAGATGCCCCGCTGAAGAGCACTCTAAATACACGTCACCATTTGCACAAAAGGGAGACCCACTGGTATTTGTGCATTACAAAGACATGACAAGCACAACAAGCCACAAATAAATGCTGCCTGTTATGTAGCACAGGAATAAAAATGATCCCTGTATGTATTACTTCATGACACTACACAGTACAATTATAAAAAGATACAGTTTGCTACTTTCTCTTACGCAGAATAAAAGATTTCTTTAAATTGTTACTCTTATCCAGTAAGTTAAAATTGTGTTCAATTTAAATATCTTTAAATTCTTTGTTTAAAGTGTGGATAACACTATCTGTGCTTGCTAGAGAGCATTAGCAAGCCGAGAACCTTCACACATTTATCTTAGAGAACTTTTTTTGGAGTTACAAACACTGAAAATTAAATAACATGAAAAATGCACACAGAGTATGATCACAACAGTCAAGAGTCACACCAAATGCTATTTGCTCCTTATGAACTGCGTTTTAGCACTCCCACAAATTGTGGTAGGAGACACCTGCTAGAGACAAAAAACACTGCTCATCCCTGGAGTAGCTCCCAAACTACTACACCGAGCTTAGAATAAGCTCCAAGTAGGTGGACTCCTACATGTATTTGGTGCTCTGCTAAAGTCATG
The DNA here is from genome assembly GCF_000687285.1 of Phaethon lepturus. Classification (NCBI taxonomy): domain Eukaryota; kingdom Metazoa; phylum Chordata; class Aves; order Phaethontiformes; family Phaethontidae; genus Phaethon; species Phaethon lepturus. The sequence continues at coordinate 11,876 of NW_010518954.1, read as the reverse complement.
AAGAGCCAAGTGAAGAGCAAAGCCTCCTTATTTGCAGGCAGCTGGACGACAAGGTGGTGTTTCTAATGAGAAGCAACAAAGGATACAAGCAATAAACGGGCAGGAAGAACGGAGTGGCATCCGAAGGGTGATCATCATCCAGCTATCCTAGAATTCACCCAACCTCTGTGAAGGCTAATGCAGGGCACAATCCAGTAATGTTTTTATTTGATAAAAACCAAGTAAGAGGAAGTAGATAATCAACAAGTTTCTTGCAGGCACCATGGGAGAAGTGAGTCACTCATGAGATAAAATGAAACAGATAAGCAGATTACTTAGCTAGTTTCTTGCAAGCCTCATAGAAGTTTTAAAGGTGTACAGGGTTGTGGCTTTGCTGAGCACCTCAGGAAGAGCATTCCTTGAGCAGAAGAAAGCAAGCATAGGAAGAAGGAGAAGCCTGGTATCACTCTGAAGAGTGGGTGGAAGGGATATGACAGAGACACTTGTTTTGACAGTAGGGTAGGGACACAGTTATTCAGGATACAAGGATGTTGAGTTCCTCAAATACATGGAGCAGCTCAAGGAATGAATGGTGTGAGACGAACCGACAACAGAGCTATCTTAAATTCCACATGACTGGCCACAGGGACAACATGAAAGTCGCACACGTAAATCTGAAGAAATAAAAAGGAAGCCAATGCTTAGCTGTTAATGTAACAAAGATTAGATATAATTGCCCTGTGTGTAATTCTGGCATGCTCTCTCTATATCCTTTCCAACTTTTTTCCAGTGAAAAGGGAAATGTTTATTCAGATAAATAAATATCATTGCCCAAAGCAGCAATCTGTGCTTAACATCTCAGCTCTTCTGGTAATTCACAAGCCTTCCCCGCCACGCTTGTACTGATTTGTGAAATGCTGTGTACATTATACAAGGCTAGAAGGAATTAGGTTTTAAATCCCGATATTATGATAAACATCCCTCTCCGCCCAATTCTAAGGTCAAATGTGGGTTTCAGTGGTTTAAACACACTGATCTTTAAGACAGATTGCTTTTTACCCTCCACATGACTCAAGGCTGCATAGCTTTCAGCTGGTACAAAGCACTATTTTTTTTAGTTTCAGTAATTCTTATGACAGCAACTTTTTGGACCTGTGATGGAAGCACATAAGGAGGGGGGGGTGCGGAAAAAGAGAAACAAATGCCAATGTGAGTTCTGGGACCCCCAGTAGGAAAGCATGAATCGAAGCTGCACAGGCCAGGAGCTGGCTTGGTTCAAATGAGTTCTGCTGCAGTCAAACAACTGTACCAAATGATAATCAGAGCTAATGCCTTCAAGGCTCTTTCCTGGCCTGGTTTACCATCATCATAACTCAAGTTATTAACAGTGAAGCATTCAAAAATACAGATTTTGCATTGTTCAATTCTCTTGTTTCTCAGATTCAAAGATGACTTGCATCTATGATCTCTGCTACCGCCTCCATGATCCCATTTCGCAAGTGGCAGGCCACTGCCTGCACTCCTCCCCGCATACACTTACGCCTCTTATTTTAGACTCGGTCTCCCCCTCTTACTATTATATCATCATAGCTGCACTCTGGGGTGTCCCCTGAATCCCTCATCGTCCCCCAAGTAGACTGTTAGGTGGCGGGATGAACTGCTTACCTCGGGGAAATCACCTGCGTGCTTTGCCCGGGAATACTCCGTTTTCAGACTAGTCCCTGGACGGGACCTCTCTAGTCCCAGTCATGGGGACTGTATGGGCCCACCTCTGCTTGGCACCTGCAAACCCTTCCTTGGGGGCCTGTCACCTCCTGAGTAAAATGACTCAAAACAGCTTCTTAAAAAAACCCCAACAAACCCTACAACATGCTGTTAACTAGTTTTATTAATGGATAAGAAAAGGGTTAGGGGCCCCCACCTTTCCTTACCCTGCATACTGCTCAACTTAGACCATCCCCACCTCCACATCTAGACTGGAGAGGGCTTCCCTGACAGTCTCTTGGTGTTTGCATGGCTTTACAAACAACCGCCAGCAACTTACAGCACCCTTTTCTTTTGCAAGGTTATTTTCTTCTGCTGTGGGTGCTTTGGAGCATAGGCTCAGCTTTGGTGAACCACTTCTGTTTATATCTGGTTTATACTCACACCTGGAAACAAATCATCCTTCCAGTGGTTCAGCTTCCTGATTTTCTTTGGAACTGCTTATTCTGAAGTGTCTTACCTCTGACTATTATGTTACCTCATGTAGCTGGACAGAATAGTAAGACAGAAATAAACTTTAATGCTTGTAAAGGGATATCCTCTCCCAGCTCTCATCTATTCTTTACTGTTACCATTTAATTTGATGGAGGCAGTGAAAATAAGTGACTTTTGAATTGCATATTGTCAGTAAGTATTTCTTACATTACCATAGAGCAACATGCTCAGATGCCTCTATAGTATATGGGGAACACCACTTTAGACAGAGTTTCCACCATAATTTAAAAAGAAACACAATTCTTACTATCTTTTTATTTTACAAGAAACAACTTTGTAACAATCTTAGAAATAGCTTTTTCAGATATGATCATTCTTGATCCAGAACCCTTTGCAGTTATGACACATTTTTTGCTGTCTGTCCTTTCTAAGATCAAGGATAAAAAGCCATTATTCTGCTTACAGGGATAGCATCATTTTCACAGATTAGATACTTATGCTTAGTAAGATTTTCAATCATTGCTTAAATTAGACTTACCTTTTCAGTGTTGTCAGCTCCTATATTTAATAATTCTATTGAAGTTCCGCTAGATGAAATACCAAACTATTTATATGCACATTTTCCCAGTTCTTAAGGTTTCAGAGAAAAGTTTGAACATAGGAAGCCAATGCAGTCCAAAAACCTCAGGAGGCAGAAAGCACAGGATTTTAACAGCTCCATGCTAACTTCAGGACTTTTGATGGGGTGTGGATTTTTAGTCGCTGATGTTTATGAACATGGCCATACATACAGTCATTTCCCTAGTCTCCATGGTCAGTTTATCCTCTGTGATTGCAGAGCAGT
>NW_010518954.1:0-8823 GCF_000687285.1 Phaethon lepturus | reverse complement strand
GCATTCCTGTGCGCAGCCTGCTCAGACCCTTCAGGGCTCTTGGGATTAGGAGCACACTATCCACCTATGGCTACTTAGCCTTCAGGATCAAATTTGCTTCAACAGCTGGAGGGTTGTTTGCCCCAATCGAACAAGCCACGCATGGAGCCAACTCGTGTCCTGCTTAGTAAACTCCAGTATCCAATGCAGGAAGGACTCTTCCTAGGATCAGCTGGTCCTGTTGGACTACAGCCAGTCCCTGAACTTCCAAATGCAGGCTCAGAGACAGCTTACTAGCTGGGCACAGCACTACCCAAAAATGCCCAGAAAAAGTTCAGCTCGAATGCAGTGTTTGGTCTAGTGAGTTCTCTTAATTCCTGGAGCCAGCTCAGGTCTGGCTGATGCAGAATGAAGGCATGACCCAAGCTGTGGTGAAGTACCCATGTATGTGGTGCCAGTCTTGTGTCCCCATTTACTGTAGGTTACCTGTGTCAGCCAATAGTCCATCCCCATCACCCCAGAAACCCACAAGGTTTTGGTTGTCTGCAAAGTGTGATTTTATGCTTGTGGAAGCATTATATTGGTACAAATAATCAGATACGTTTATTCTAAGTGATTCATTTGGTGTTAAGTGCAAAACACACAGAGAAGACTAACATTTCCAATTTATTTTATACAATTCAGTGTCCCAGCTTGTGAGGCTGTTACCCCTACATCATCAGAAGTTTGACAACTGGTTGACATTATACCAGACTTGGACGGAATGCTATACTCAAGCAGATCCTTAAATTTGCTCCATGTGACAATAATATTGGGTCTGGGTTTTCCCCATACTGTTCTAGGCTTCTGTTTTTATTTATTTCACCGCAGCACAATGCAAGTTTCTTTCCTTCACTGGGCCACATTCCTCCACAAAACATGAAGACTCCCCATTACATGTATGTGTTAAGAGAACAAAACATAGAAAAAATGTAATTCATGCTCAAAACACTGATCCACATTAATGGAAATTTACTGATTTTGGTAAAAAAGAAGGTAACATCCAGAAAACAAAATGGAAAGTATGCAGAATTTCTGACACATATTTTGTACAGCCACAGCTTTGAGCTCTTATACACAGACCTCAGCATCCTTTCATATACCCACTGACTCCTTCCATTACAGGAGACATAAACCTCCTTGTGGACAAACATCCCCTTAATTTGTAAGATCCTGAATTCCTGAGAAAAACAAGTAACAGCAGCAGAAGGGTGTATCTGAGCAAGCATTGAGGGGAAGGAATGGAAGAGGGGTCAACACACAGAGAACCTCATCATTGAGGTAGGCAGCCCTTACTGCAAGTAAGACCAAAAAGGGGGACACACAGGAACCCTGCCCTGGGTTATTTTCTAGTGCTCAATCATATAATCTGGGTTACTCATAACTGCAGTGAATGTCAACCTTTTTTACATTTCTCATAAATGTCAATGTAAGTGAACAAAAGTCATCGCATGAATGACATGGATTTTGGGGTTTGTTTGCAAGATTTGGTTTGTGAGCTTTGTCTTCTGGGTCTTCTCCAGGATCTTAATCTTCTTTTTTAAAATACAACTTTTTTTTTTTTTTTTTAATAAATAGAGATACTTTTTATTGAGGTATAGAATAGTCTTGAAAAAAGGACACACAGCATCTACCCAATACCAGCAAATAGATCGTAACTGCTATTGACATTGCAGCAAGAGAACAACAGAAAAAGGCCACCCTCAGTAAGCTTAAGTTAAGCACCAAACTAAACCCAGGAAAGAGTTCACTTGTTTCTTCTTTATAAATGTTTTGTTACTTTATGCAAGTTCAAGTTAGCAATTTCCACCCTCTAAGAGCTAGATTTAGGGTATAGAATGTGTACTTACTTACTAAATCACACAAATCACGACATGTATGTGCATCAGAAGGAAAACACAAAGAAAAATCAGATGGTAGCAAGACAAAAGGTCGAAGGATCAGTAATGGGCAGCTCTGAAGTGACATGTTAATCTCCTCATTAGAGAAAAAAACCTTTGCTTTATGATGACAGGTTATTGTATTGTAAAATTACATCCCATCACTTGGATATTATTCCAACACACCATGCTGAGCACTAGCATCAACTGTTTTGGCTTTAGTACAATCAGTGTCAATTATCTCAGATTAATCTACTACTAAATCTAAATATAAAAGTACAAAATATCTCTTACATATGCAACATAATTGTTCCATAACCAACATAGAAATATATATAGTTTTAAGCAGACACTGAAAAAATACTAAAAAATAATTGCTATCCACATGTTTACAGGAATACAGCACCAACCTTATTTCAGTGTAACAACGTGATCGTAATAATGTTGTATAAGCCTCTGAATCCACAAGCTATTTTTTGTTTTCTGATCTGACTCTTATGTCTCCACAGTGACTTAAATATTTAAATAACTTTACAGAGGAGCAGTCACACTTTTCTAGGTGAAGTTATAGACAGTACAGTTTACATCAGTGGGAGTGATGCATTTAAAATCATGCTTGTGAGAAAAAAATACAGACGGCAGTGTCCTCAGCACATGTAACCAACTCATGGATACTAAAATAATTGTGTATTTTAAATAGCCGATAAGCCCAATGTCAGCATGTAAACAAGAAAATCTGTCATGTGTCACTAAGCCAGTACACTGTTAGTGACAAATGTCTTCTATTCAGCATTTCATTAAAAAAGATGGTCACATAGTTATAAATTGTGGGCTTAGAAGCTACAGCTAGAAATGCTGGTGGTTAATCTGGATATAAAGTTTAACATGAAAAATACCAGTGCTTTCAAACACATTACATAAACCTAAACAGACAAAATCTCACTTACATTCTTGTCCTTCTTTTTCCTCTTCCTCCCCCACTTCTCCTTCACATTTCCCGTTTTCTCTCTCTACAACAGCCAAAAAATTAAATGACAGTAATTTGTTCCCAGGTCATGTAGGGGTTTTGAAACACCCTCTCCCTTCCTGACTGTATACACACTACCAAGATACTGGATTTTTGGTACCTACTAGCTAACAGGTTCTGAAATTGCAAACAGCTCCTTGGGAAGATGTGTTGAAGCAACCAGGCCCTAAGACCTTAAGGGCTCTGAAACAGAGACTGTATCCCTAGCTAATTGCAATCACAGTCACAAGTGACGTCAGGAGAGGAAAGCAGTCAGCTACGCTACTGCTGCATCATGTGGTCAGGAAGGTGCGTATTATAACAAGTTATCTTGGAGTAGGCATGAAGGAGACCCTCTACAGAGAATTTTTATTCTGCTAATGTATTCCTACAGCCACACAGAAAGCTGTAATTCCATGATTCTTGCTGTCTTGCTGCCACAACTGGCTCATCTCATGCCTCTCATCGCTTTTCCATCGTGTCTTAAAGATCTCATTAATTCCATCTAAAAGAAAACTTGCACAACACGAAGCAGTCTTCCTCACTTCCTGAGCTTGCCTCTTCTTCGCCCTTCCTACAGCTCCTTCCACCACCCCCCTCACATGCATACAGATGTTTCTCATCTGCTCTCTAGCCACTCCATGGGCTTTGTGACAGCATCGTACCTAAAGGTCTCCTTTTCAGACATTTTTATGCATCTCCACAAACACCTCAGTCCTGATTCAATCTCCTTCATTAAAAGCATTCTTAGACACTTTAATTTTAAATAGGAACCTTGACTCCACTAATTACCATCCCACTTCCCTTTCCCTTCCCACGTCAGTAACTATGCTGTTCCAACAACTGGAAGATATGCAGGATGAAACTGGACAAAGGAATGGTAAGCAGTCTGCATTCCATCCTAGCAGCCCAACAAAACCACTCTCATCGAACTCTGTAGTGATATCTCCCTGGCCAGTGCTCAGAAACACTCTTCCATCTTCATTCATGTATCTTTCACAAAATTTCTTGAATTCTTGACCTCCCTTGGTTTTGTAGCTGCAAATCCCATTGTTTCTTCATTCCTAATAGGTATTTCGTCATGTTCCTCTGAGGGTCCTTCCCACTCTGCAACGTTTTCTTGTTGCTTCACTTATTTTCATCCATTCATTCTAGCAATGCTCCTGCAAAGATCCTCCTCCCAACCTGTAACACTGACCATGCAACTCCTTTTACTTAGTTCTCCCTATCGCAACCTCACTTTCAAGGCCTTGTTTCTACATATCATTGTTACTCTTAAGAGATGTCCTGCCTGTGACTGGACTCTCATAACAGCCTCCATCTCTCACTCAGTTTTCAAGCAAGCTTAGTAGGACTCATAAATATCTGCAAAACTAATGAAAGGCTTCAAAACTTCCCTTCTGAATGATGCATACCAAAACCAGACACCTTCTAATGGATCTTGGACAGCAGTATTTTAACAGTATTGTTTGACATGTTTCCAATAAAATATAACCATAAACATATGTAGGATGAAGTCCAGCCCCTGTACTTGCATTGGAAACAAAAGACTTAATCTGAAAGAGGAGCAGCCCAAAGGGACTCCACTGAAATCAACTGGCTTTACACGTGCTTGGGATTCTGTCTTTGGCCTGTCGAGATCTATACAGCCTCCAGTTTCCAGCTGTGTTTACATACAGCAGGTGTGTGTTACTACTACTTAAAAGCTTATCTCAGCATTTACTACTTAAACTAGCACGTAATGTTATGGTGACACATATCGTTAAGTCCCGTAACCTGATCTCGTAGTTGAAATCATATACTTACTAACACTACAGCTAAGCAAAAGGTTTCTCAAAAAAAACCCAAACCACATTATAATCCAAAAGTCATCAGGTACAGTCTTGGATGAAGGATTTTTTCTCTTTGTCAGTCAAAGACAACTTATATCAGCTTTTAAAAAAACCTCACACGCTACTGAGTTGTCTTAGCATCTCCTTAGAGGTCCTCGATGTGAAAAGGACAGTGTCAGCCATGTTATGTTCCAGTCTTCCAAGCTACCACCCTCAAAACACTTGTGAATGACGATCTAACCAGAAGCACAGGACAGGGTGGATGGGGGAAAGAAGGGGTTAAACTTCAGGATTAAACCCTTCTGCTTCTATTTTTCCACTTGTACTTCCTCAAAGCAAAGCAGAAGCCTAAACCACCACCCCACCTTCCCCTACTTTTACACAAAATTAGCCGGGACAAAAACTTCATGGATCTTAAACATGCACTTGAAGTTAGCAGGATGGAGGGACCTGCTGAAGTGCTGCATTGCATAAATGATTAAGGCAGACTTTGCTTTCCCACTTTTCTTGAACTGAGGCCTATGCCATTACACTCTGATTTAGCAAGCCTCTTAAAAAACGTGTTATGTCACCCAAGTTGGTGTTAGGCATTGAATACTCTTAAAATTAAAAGAGGATGACTGCATGATGTAAGTACTATTGGTGCCAATGGTCTCTGATGAAACAGTGCAGGAGTTTCTGGTTGGGAAGAAGCTCTGGACTCACTTTGGTTCATCTTGCAAGGTCTGTTCCTTCCAAAGGAGACAGAACAGACCTTGCAGTATGCTAATGGCAAACAACCTGTCGGAGAGATCAGAGACAGCACTCTGCAAAAGGCTGTCTATACCTCCCAGGCAAAAACAGAACTAAGTAGGTTGGAAGACAGTTTACAAAAGCTGGCACAAAAAGAGGCATACAGGCTGTATAAAAACCCCAAAACAACAGTAAACCAAAAATCTGTCCATGTTACATAATTTGTGGTATAATAAAAAGTCTTTAAAAAAAGAGATGAAGAAGCTCTTTCTCAAGCACGTGGTAATGCCAGCTCCCAGAGGAAAAGGCGGGCAGGTACCAAACCACAGTGGACCTACCAGGGTGACACAGCAGGGAGGCAGAGATGCTGCAGGCCAGAGGTCCAGTTTATAAGCAGCATCACTGGGACAGCTGAAAGACTCAAACACAGCCAGAATGCTTATTTAAAAGGCAGAGTCACCAGGGATGAGGGTTTAAAATGCATGGGTTTAAAAGACACGAATGGTCTCTTTTCTCTAGAACTGAAACAAAAGGGTTGTAGATGAAGATTACCTTGTGAAAGCAAGCTTGCTTGCTTCACATCTAAATGGACTATCAGCTCAAATGCTGCACACCTAAAATCAGAAACGTTTTTAAAACTCACAGGTAGCAGGGATAGTGCTTGGTCTGTAAGAGTCAACCATCTCTTTGACTTTGAGAGAGAGAAATCCAACTCTAAGGGTAGATGATGAAAATGCATTTTTCAAGAAAACTTTAAGTTTCACTGAGTTTTGGCTTGAGGAAGAGATGAAATAATTGTCTAATATAAAAAAACTCAACTTGACAAGCAAAGCTACAGCACAAAAATAAACAAAAGAAACAGTTGTGCATGTAAAATTGATATTTGCTAATATACAAACAATCCCTGAAAAAAGAAAAATTAACCAAAACGTACTGTTGGAGACTCCATTGATCATTTTAAATGTAATTACACTTCCAGAAGGCTTTAATTTTTTTTCCTAAATTTAACAAAAAACCCAGATCTGACAGCAGCAAGTAACAGAACAGCCACCAGCTTGAACAGCCATAGGAAAGAGGCCAGGTAAAAGGAAGCTCTCCGCAGAGTTAAAATACAAGAGTAATGCAAAATCCACTGCAAGGGTGAAGTATGTGGGGGAAAGACCTCACAGTTCTTTCTGTGGTGCACACAGATGCTGAAGTGCAACTCTGCTTGGCAGCGTGGCTGAGCTCGTCTGAGGATTTCCAAGAAGGACTGTTCCTTATGACATGTCTTTAAAAAAAGTGAGAAAAGCAGGACAGCTCTTCATGCTAAGGAAGGTTTGCCTTTTATATATATTCCACATCTCAACAAAAATAAGAAAAGCATACTGGAAAGCACTGTGCTTGATATAGATACCTGTCTAAAAATGAATCTGTTTTAAAACAATAATACCCATCTCCATAGCACACTGGATGCATCTGCATATAAAAAAAACTAACTCAAACACAAATTCTGTTACACTTATGTCAATAAATTGGGCCAAAACACAGCCTCCTGACACAAACTCTCTGATTGATTTTGAGCCTCAAGCAACAAAAAGGGCAAGCAGAAGTTAGCTTCAAAGCAAATATTTACAGTATGTTTCTTATTACCAGTTATCACCTCAGTTGTACAAATCTAGCAGATGTGACTGACAAGTTACTGTAAAAAAAGAAAGGGTAGGACTAGAGAAGAGTTTCACTGAGGTAGAAAAAGATCTGTTGCAACAACTTTGTTCCTCTTTTAAAGCCAGTGTTCAGGACTTTGTCTTCTATTCAGTAAAGCCCTTAAGAATTTGTTTAATTCCAGTGGTTTCTGTAAGACTTAAATATGTTTTTAGATATTTTACTGAATAGGAGTACAATTATTCACAAAAGCAATATAGCATATTACTCAAGGGAATGATTGTGTCTCGTGGGTCTCCTGGGTAAAGCACATGCACATAGAGGGGAAAAAAAAAAAATCAATTTCAATAGACACTAAAAATAGATGGCTTTTCTGGGAGAGATGCGAACCTTTTCCTTACATTCAAACTTCTGTTTGGGTTTATAGGTCATCGATGTTAACAAGGCTATTAATATAGAGTAATATTTTATTGCTGCATTCTGTTCTTAAATGTATATTTTAGAGTAAACCTTTCCCATAGCATCTTCCAGTTTCTGGTTTATATCCCAGTGCCTAGGTTTCTCCCTTGAAAAGCTACTAGGATTTCCTTGGCTTTGCATACAGAAAAGAAGTAAGTACAATGAATTAACAACACTAACAGCTTAAAAAAACCCAAAGCACCAGCTGTGCTGCAAGTGAACCACCACGTTTTCATTTCCTTTGCAATTTCTCAAAAGTCTTGACATCTCATTACAAAATTCAGCAGAGTAGGTCTTCCCCTTAAAACTATGTCATCATTAAATAGGGAAAACAACCAGAAATACAGGTTCAATTGGAGCACAACAGTAGTTACTCTCCTACTGTATATCCGGCTCCTAGTTTCTAAAATAAAAAGAGAACGTAAATTCAGATTTCGTAGTCTGAATAAGCTAGGTCCTTGTGAAGCTGTTCACATCAGATAGTCACAGGACTACATGCTTAACTACAATAGCAGGTACCAACAGTCACACAGTATTTGCCTGCATTTCCCTGGTGCAAGCATAAGCCTGAAATAATAAAAAGGAGAAGAATTCAGAGGTACTTCACACTAATCTTGAGTGTTTCTGATGACTGTTGGAGATATTTTAAATGCATATTCCTAGTTGACATGTAATTGGGGCATTTCATGGAGCTAGAGATGGAAGCAACAACTACGAAAGTCCGTAAGTGTTCTCTGGTATCTTGACTGTGAAGAGAAAAAAAGCTAGCGACTCTTGTACAAGTTTATTCCATGGCAAAAAGTTAAGTTCTAAAGAAATCTTTTTTTTGTGTAGTACATTTATTCACAGGCTATGTGAATAAGCCTATGTATATAAATAAACAACCTATTTATGGGTTGTTTTCACACAATTCCGCTTACCCAGCTTACAAAAGAAACACGATTCTTTTTCAGAACCCCCTTAAACATCACTGTTGTTTCCAAAAACTGATTCAAAGCTTTTATAAGCATAGTTAAGTGTGCATCAAATATGAAAATGACAGCCCAGCCTGCGCTGGGAGTTCCTGAAAGCGCAAACCTGATAAAGTAATTATCAAAAAAAGGGAAATGTTTTATGATAAGATGCGATAAACCCTTACAAAACCCCGAGGCGCCGAAGCCCTCGGGCGCAATCTGCCCGATCTTGCGTTTCCCCCCGAAATGGCCGGCGAAGCCCCCCTCTCTGCCCCGTCAGCCCGCCCTGCCCGAACCCT
>NW_010518953.1:0-907 GCF_000687285.1 Phaethon lepturus | reverse complement strand
AAACCACCGCCGAGGTGTTTCCAGGGAGACAAGTTGCCGCAGCAACCGGGGATGGAAACGCCGCTGCCGTGGGGCGAGTACCACCAAAAACATCTGTCTGCGCCGGGGCGTCGCAGCGCGGGACGGGCACGGAGCGGAGCCAGCCCTGCTGGGAAGGAGCGGAGAGAGGTCAAGGACAAGTTAAAATTGGAAAGAAAACTGAACATGCCGTTTCGTAGGACCTTGCTTGCTCTCATCTGCCAATTTTTTTCCACCACCCCCCGCCTTCCTGTGGCTGGCCGGGCGGTGTGAGCATCTCCTCCGGCTGGTGGGGGCAAGGGTGTCCGTCGTGGCCAAAATTTCTGGGAAGAGGCACCAACTTTCAGGGGCTCTTCCAGCGACCTCGGTCACCGCAGGTCCCCTTTCCACCCAGCAACGTATTTTAAATCTATTTGCCGCTGCATTATTCCTCCCCACTTTCCACCCAGCAATGTATTTTAAATCTATTTGCCGCTGCGTTATTCCTCCCCATCCCCAGATTTGCAGCGTGCTGCACATTTTTGAGCTGAAATTCAGAGCTCCATGGTGGAAGCTGCCAAGCGTAAGTCTGGGTTGTGTAATGAGCTTCATCTATTATTATTTTTTTTTTTACCCCAAGAAGTTTTTTGGAAAAGCAATGTCTGAGAGCCTGGAAAGACCTGGTAGCTTTTATGCCTATACGGCTTTGCTTTCCCGGGTGGCGGTGGGCTCGAGCCCCATGCAGAGACTTTCAGACCCCCCTCTTTACGCCCCAGCAGCTCCTCCATCCTCCGGGTCCGTGTCCCAGCACGAAGCAAGGATGCACTCACATTTCCAAACGTCTCCCTTAAAAATACCATTTTTCGCATTTTTCTCTGGACAGCCCCGAGCAGAGGGGGAGTTTCTCTAA
>NW_010518952.1:0-37441 GCF_000687285.1 Phaethon lepturus | reverse complement strand
GGGACGGCGCCACCGTGCGGCCGCCATTTGCTGTGAAGGAGAGGCTTCATGAAAAGCAAGAGGGGGAGCCGCACATGGCAAGGAAGGAGTGCCAGCTGCGGACCCTGGTTAAATGGGTGATGGACGGTGGCCGTCAAGATGAGGAAGGGAGGAAGCTCATAGTTTTCAGCAACAGGAGGAAGGTTTGTGCTCCACCTGCGGATCTGCCACTTCAGAGTCGGTGTAGCACCCTGGCAGCTTCTTTAGGCAGCTGGAGAAAGATCCATGGGCACAGCCCTTGTGCTTCTGGATGGCTTTAACCACCCCAGTGTCTGCTGGACGGGTGCATACGCCTTATGGCTGGGCATAAGCAACCTAGGAGATTTCTGGAACGTATTGAAGATAAATTTCTTGGTGCAGCAGATTGATGAACTAACTAGGGGAGATGCTTTGCTGGACATGCTACTTACAAGAAGGAACTTGTGGAAAATGTAAAGGTCAAGGGCAGCTATGGCTGCAGTGACCACAAGACTGTGGAGTTGAAGATTCAGAGAGTGAGCAAGAGAAACAGAATTACAGTCCCGGACTTTAGAAGAGCAGATTTGGTCCTGTTCAGGGACCTGCTCGGGAAGATCCCGTGGGAAACAGCCCTGGAGGGCAAAGGGGCCCAGGGGAGCTGGGTGATCTCAAGAAAATTTCCTCAGAGCAGAAGGATGGTTCAGTCCAATGTGCAGAAGGCAGACACAGAAGAAGGCTGGCATGGATGAACAGGGAGATCCTGAGGGAGCTCAAACACACAAAAAAGAAGTATACAGAAGGTGGAAGCAGGAGCAGACCACTTGGGAGGAACATGAAGATGTTAGACATTATAAACTCCACGAGCCATTTCTAAACACACGAAGGACGTGAAGGTCATGGAGAGCAAAGAATGTTGATTTATCAAGGGCAAATCATGTCTGACCAAAATCATTGCTTATAATGAGTTCGCTGCTGCTATGGACAAGGGGAAACCAGTAAATGTTACATATGATAGCAGTGACTACTTCAGGAAGACCTCTGAAACAGTCTCCCATAGTCTTCTTATCACCAAATTTATGAGATGTGGGCTGGATAGTGGACAATAAAATGGTTGGAAAATTGACTGGGCTGCTGGGCTCAGAATTGTGATCAATAGTACAAAGTCTAGCTGGCAGCCAGTAATTACTGGAGTCCTTCAAGGATCTGTAAGTAGGAACAACTTTGAGGACAGCCTTAGAGAGAGAAACCTACCGCAGTCCTCTCAGCATATTAGCAAACACTTGGAAAATCCTGTTTTTTTGAATGACAATTCTTCTTTTTAGTGTGGTTGTCATTGTCTTCCCTCTTGTGGGTAAAATTAAATAATGATCCTTCATTAATTACTTGGGAAGACAATTCATTAAGGAACGTACAGAAAAAATCCAACCATTAATGCAAAAAATGAACAGGGGTTCAGAGTTACTAAGGATACAAATGGGACTACACAGGGACCTATGAACTACAGTCCTATTTTTCCCAGAAGTGTGTTTTTAAAACAGCTTAAGAGAAGCTATAATTTTCTATTTTGTATGATCTTGCCTAACAATGATTTTTTTTCCCCCTTTCTTTAATAGTACTACATTGAAGAGACTATTATTGAGGAGGGTGAACCCCATGAGGTAAAGGTCCTTGTGATGTTGCATGTGGTGTATATATGCATGTAATTAATGCATAATGCTTTTGTATTCTGAGGACTAATTTTTCATTTTCAACACACAAATATCACTGAACAGTTGCTTCTTAATACTTCATTTCCTCTGCCAGACCCTTTTGTGGGATCATCTAGAGGACTTCTAGCTTGTTCTGAGTATCCTGTGAGTTTCCATTAGAAGGAGTCGTGGATATGTCCATCAGAAAAGCACTGTGCTAGTTTCCGTCCTGCCCTGTGTCTTGCTGATAGTCTTCCCTCTGCTCCTACCCAGCAGGTGTTTGCACAGGAGCTGACAAAATGAAGCAACAGGCTACATTAATAACAAGAAACACAGGCAGGAAGATTACTTAGGTGACATATTGACAAAAATCCAATTCTTGGTGCAAAATCCAGTTATTAGCGTTAAAGATGAGCAGAATTATTGAGGATGTGAATGTGACTAGATATGTACATATGAACAACAGGCACATACGTGCATTATACTTAATCTTGTTATGTTGTTATGTTCTTTGTCCAGAGAAGGGCAACGGAACTGGTGAGGGGTCTGGAGCACAAGTCTGATGAGGAGCGGCTGAGGGAGCTGGGGGTGTTCAGTCTGGAGAAGAGGAGGCTGAGGGGAGCCCTCATGGCTCTCTACAGCTACCTGAAAGGGTGTTGTGGTGAGGTGGGGGTTGGTCTCTTCTCCCAAGGAACCAGAGATAGGACAAGAGGAAACGGCCTCAAGTTGCTCCAGGGGAGGTTTAGATTGGATATTAGGAAAAATTTCTTCACCGAGAGGGTGGTCAGGCATTGGCACAGGCTGCCCAGGGAGGTGGTGGAGTCGCCATCTCTGGAAGTGTTCAAGAAACGTGTGGATGTGGCGCTTCAGGACATGGTTTAGGGGACATGGTGGCGCTGGATTAATGGTTGGACTTGATGATCTTGAAGGTCTTTTCCAACCTAGTGATTCTGTGATTCTGTGAAGAGAAATATTAAAAGATTCTGCCTGAAACCAGTTTACATGTATCAGTTCAGTTCACCTTGTGTAATCTCACTGAAAAGTGGTGGTTTGCAGATTTTTTTCATGTTATTGGTAACAAATATTTGAGTCACCAAGGAGTTATTATCATAATTTGAAATTGTATTTATAATATAGATATAACCCAACTCTCTGCTATGTCACTATGAAATATTCTTTATGGCATAAGCTTATGTGAAAGCTAAAGCTTACCATATAACTTTTTGTGTTTCCTTCCCAATAAAGAATCTTTTCCCAAAGTCTTCCTATATTTTTAATTTAATACAATACGATTTGATGAATACTTTTGAGCAAATAATCTAGGACTACAGTTATGAAGGAAGACTTTCATTATTTTTAGGATGAATTCAACCACTGCGTTCATCAGGTGTTTTAAAATCAGATAGAAGTTTTTATAAAAGCATGTAGCTTCACAGTTTTGTTATAAAGCTAATAGCAGGTAGTGCTGTTCACAGTTTGCATAGACAGGTTTAAAACTCTCTGGTGCTTTCAGTGTCAAAACTTTGATGCAAATTTGCATGTTTCAAAAGAGTTGTAAGAGAGAAACTTGTGATGGTGCTCAACTAACTAATAACATCCTGGGACAGCAATAGTGAAATGCAATTAATGTTCACATAGTAAACAAACATTTTGTAATTTGTGTCTTGTATACTTCTCAATTTAATGATTAATGCTTAATGTATTTTCTGGTCTGTCTCATACTAGTGCAAATAGCTATCAGAAATCTGACCTTCATACATCCCCTTTTAAAGGCACTTTTTTTTTTTTAAGGCTAGTTAATATGAAATAAATCTTGATACTTTCTTACTCGGGTGATTTTGGAGCACATTTTTAAGTTGTGACAATTATTTTAAAACCTTAATTAGAATCTTAGTATTAAAATTATTGCTTATAGCATGAATATGTTGATAAACAAGTACATAACCATTTAAATTAATTAAGGGGTTATTTCCAATGGATGCTTGATCAATTGGTTATATAAGTATCTCAGATATGTCTCTGCCATGATTGTGATCTGGCTATGCGAAAATGTAGTTTAGTAGAAAAGGTGGGTTCTAGGTATTTGTTCGGTCAGTTGGTACATCGTGTACTTACTGCAAGGTCCCAAAGACTTGGTCTTGTCTGTCTGCTGTGTCCATTCCTTCCTTTTGCAAGAAGAAGATAATCTTTTTGAAGGACTGTATGCACCTTTGACCTGCTTTCGCAACTTTCAGCAACATCATTAGGAGCCCTAGCTGTGCGACGTATGTCTTCTACACAACTTCAGCACTGAGAACTTTTCTATACTTTGGTTGTAATCAGCAGTGGTCCCACTGGAGACCCCCCGATGCGAATTCTGTGTATGCATAGAGAACAGAAGCAACAGGAGCCCCACTCTTACAACTCCTCTGGAGAATAATTACATCGGCCATTAAAAAACCTTGTGGGTTTTTTTTAGGTTGGGTGATGTATAGTAGGAATACTTCATAATCCCAGTAGGAAGAGTGTCACTGATTTCTGTTTTGCATGTGGTTCCTGGATAAGAAGTGAGCACCCTTTTACTAGATAGGATAGGTGAAAAATGGTTATCGTAAAATGATTATTTATCGTTTTAAAGCAAATAATTATATTTTTTCTTTATTCCCAGGTGATCACTGAGATCACTGAGACTGTTAGCACAGACTTCAGAGGTCCTCAAATTACCACCTATACTGTTGAGCGTGAAAAAGCTTCTGTTGAGGATGCAGCACCTCCAGTCAGGAAGAAGACAATACGGACAAAAGTGGACCCATCTAAGTTTTTGACACCTTATCTGCAACACAGTAATAAAATGAAGGACCTATTCAGTGAGGTAAATTATCCATGTCTTTTATTTCTTAAGGAACACCAACTTTTAAGATATTTAATAGGTTTTATTGCAAACCTTCATGCTACTATTTTGTCTCCTGTACTTCATTTCATGATGTGTGTTCATGTTATTTGCCTGAAGCAGGAAGTTTCCTTGTCTGAATTAGCCCCTCTCTTGCCTGTTTGCTGCGTAAATGCATTAGGTAATCATTAAGCACAAGAAGTGGCTTAAGGCAGATGGCTGAAGGTTATCAGAGATGTCAGTTAATAGGAGTCCTGCACTATCTAACTTGGATATCCGAGAGAAGGAAGATAACAGAGACTAATGTCTATTGAATAGCAAACCTTAATATTTTTTATAATAGTGTATTTCTCTATGCTTCTGTATATATCCAGGAAAAATCCTTGTGCACAATGTACAGGAACAAGCACCAACCTAAATTTCTGATACAAGATATAAAAGTCCAGTAGACGAATACTGCATGCTATTATGCAAAACAACTGGAAAAAACAACTGGAAAACAACTGCTCTGCACAGATGCAGAGAGCATCATATTCCTTTTCCTAAATTTAAATGTATATTACCTACTAGCATGCACTGTTTAATGATTATGTGAGATCATAGGTCTAGGACTGCTACTCTCACCCACATATTTTCCTTATCTTTGGTCACTAAAACAAGTAACTGTAAATTTATCAATATCAAGCTCCTAAGGAGAATATAATCAATTAGAGGTGATCTAAACCAGGCTAAAGGTAGAAATGGATTTTTTCTGTTGTGTCAGATCAAAGAAAGTCAGTTGGTTAAAATAAGTGTAACTCTGCAAATGTAATTGAGTAATGCCAGTTTGTATTATTCAATAATCTGACCAAAATTCCTCTACTAACCGGATAAATAAATCAATAATTGCTACATACATTTCTGCCAGAGCTTTAGGATATGTCTTAGTTATATTTGTCATTAATTTCTTTCAGAACAAGTACAAAGAAAAATTTAGAAAAGAAAAAGGAAAGCCATATGCTTCCACAATTGATACCCCAGAAATTCGGAGAATCAAGAAAGTACAAGACCAGCTCAGTGAGGTAGGTATCAATTGTCATAAGATATTTACTGAGTGGTAAAGAAGCAAACTGAATCACAATTTTAAACGTTAGGTAACAAGTGTTAATTTTTTTATGATATTGTGATAAGGCAATCTGAACATTTAGCAGAAACTCTACCAGATTATAAGAGCGAGGAATACTCAAATATGACAATTTGAGTTCTGTGTTGTAGGTTGGAATTTAGGCCCTTCAGGAAGGGAGATGTGATCGTTCACTTCTAGCGGAATAATAGCCCTGTTTCATTGTGCCTAACGAGGTTTGAAAATTTCTGATCAGAAGTTACAGGCACAGGAGATGATGGCGATGCCCATATCATTGAATTTGAAGATTCCACACACGGTGTTGTGCAGTCATCATGAATGATGTGCCTGATGAATTTTTGTTGAGGTTAAGTTGTGCACTGGGTAAATAACCCTAGAATTTTGTTTTCAAAATGTGTTTAAACATTTTTGTTTTCATAAAACAACTGTATGTCACTTTCCTAAAGAGATCCTGGAAAAATTATGCTTACATTGTCCAAGTATCCCAAAATGAACTTCTGTACATCTTGCCATTAACTGTGGGTTTTTGCCAAGATGTGTTGTTGCCTCTGTGTGAATCCCACTCGTAGTGATCTGCTTTTGAAAGCTATCCTGAGTGCAATTGCCCCACTGATGCAGCGCCTCTAGTTCTGGAAGCTAGCGCATCCTCCCCTCTTTCTTTTAAGCAGCGCTGGTCTACTTTTCAACAGTACACCTCACAGCTTGGGAAAGTGAAATCTACCTAGAAAGGCTTCTTAATTCTTTATGCAGTAAATGGAGGGAGTTGAGTCCCTAGGAATGGGAACCCCTAAAGCTGAGAGGGTAGTCACCTAACCTAGCCGGTGTTCAGGAGAAGAGTGTGCATTAAATTCTACTCCACTCCTGCCTTAGGATATATTGAGGAATGTGATGCAGCAATCTATGTGCTAATGCTGACTGAGCCTGCTGTCAAGCTGGGAGTGGTATAACTGCATTAGGGTGCTTTTTGTGCCCAAGCTGCTGGTTTGCCATGTCAATGTGGCTATATTGTTTTTGACACTACAGCTAGTGTTTGCATGGTAATGGACTGTGAAATTGAGATCTACTGCATAACATGGGGATCTCTCTATCTCATTATACAGGGTGGAAGTATGCTTAGAAAGAACTCTCTGATTACAGAAGGGCACTTCCTCTAACTTGGGTTCACAGCTCTTGAAACTGTCTCAAAGCTGCATTTCTTTCTCAGTTAATTCACAAAATCTGTTAGTTTCTATAAGCTTCATTTCTAAGGAACATCTAGTCCTAAATGCTTTATTGAATTCAGGTTTTGGGTGTTTACAGTATTAAGTGTCAAAATGTCAATATTCTGCTTTTTAAAAAAAACTGTAAGTTTTTGCTGTAAGAATAAATGTGTTCTGTTGTGCATTGATCTAGGTTAAATACCGCATGGCTGGTGAAGTTGCTAGAACTATTTGTCATGTTGATGAAAAGGCCAAGGATATAGAACATGCAAAGAAGGTGTCACAGCAAGTGAGCAAGGTGAGTGAGTTCTGACTTTCTGGAAGGGTTGTGAACATTAGTGGATCATGAGGGCACTAAAGCAATGTCTATAGAACAGCTTAGAAGCACAGGGAGAGATATCAGAGAAGTTGATAAGGCAAGTATAAATATAATCTTAAATGTTTCCAATAGATGTCTTCAAATGTCACTGGTTTGAGACTTCCACTTTGAAAAAATCTTTAGAGCAGGTAGTTTATTCACAAAAATAAATATTTTCCTAATAATAGAATAACTAACCTGCTGATCTTTCTTTCCAGGTATTATATAAACAGAACTGGGAGGAGAATAAGGACAAGTACCTGCTTCCCCCTGATGCTCCAGAGCTTGTGAATGCGATAAAAAACACAGCAATGTTCAGTAAGGTAAAAAAAAAAAAAATCACAGGTCTAGGCAGCTGAAGTGCAAGAAGCATTCCAAGTCAGAGATTAATTCATAATGAGTATTCTGGCATTTTTCTGTTATTTAGAAACTCTATACTGAAGACTGGGAAGGAGACAAAACATTATTCTATCCCTACAATGACAGTCCAGAACTCAGAAGGGTGGCACAGGCTCAAAAGACTCTGAGTGATGTAAGTATCAAAGCCTGACTGACAGTTGGGTCACTGTTACAGTGTAACTTGGTAGACTTTGTGGTGGACTTTGACTAGATATAAAGACTTCATAATGGAACGGAAAATAAAAATGTGTAGTCTCCACTGATAGGTCTGATAGTAGTGCTATTTCAATAGGAAAGTATGTACATTAGACTATAAATCTGTCGGCAATTTGATGCTAGAAATGAATGAATGAATGAATGAAATAATTTATTAAAGACCTTAAGTATGCCTCAGAATGTGTGGAGAAACTCTCAGGGTTGGCTGTAAGCCCAGTTGGCTGTTGTGGGTCTAAAATCTGTCTCTCTAAAACAGTGGTAAGAAAATTCAGGAATTTGTGAGGCTGTGTGATTTGCTGATACTTAGGTATGTAGAACTCTTCAACCGAGGATTTCAGGTCTCACTTAAAGATTTCAGTGAATTTTGTACATGTCCAGAAGTTCACCAGTCCATGTTTATCAGAAGTAACAGTGTAATATACTTGAAAACTTTCCTGAGGAACTGATGCTTTTTCACTGTCTCTTATCAAGAGACTTTTCAGTAGTCCTCCAGGATACATCGATTGAAAGAGTTCACACTGCAGTAGCTGTGGACAGAGCTACTTTTGCTAATGGTGGCGTTAGCAGAGTGAAGAGTAAATGTTCTGATGCTTAAGTTGGTAGTTAATGTAAATGTTTGCTTCTTTCGTATTTTCAGATTGTCTACAAAAAAGGGCACGATGAACGAAAATCTAAATATACTTCTCTGCCAGATCCACCTGATGTGCAACAAGCCAAGAAAGTGACAAGGCAACTGAGTGATGTGAGTAGAATGCAGTGCTCTTCTTTCTGTAGAAACCTCACTTTTGGAGTTAGAGAGGCAAAAAGGTAGCTAAAGAAAGGGAAAGCAAAAGCAAAGACCGGAGCTCATGTGAAGACCCCTTTGATTTTTAGTGGTGGAAGTCAGTTCCTTTCTTCCTCAAATGTCTTAGAGAAAATCCTGCCCAATCTCAGGAGAAAGGTTGAACTTTATTCTTGTTGGAGAGTTTAGTTTTCACAAAACATTTCTGCTTATACCATATACACATTACTTTCTGTTCTCCCTCTTTTTTTGTCTCCTGCTTTACACTTCTTGTGCTTATGGGAGAAAATAGTAAACAGCATCCATTGCCATTATCTTAAATGTAAACGATGACATATAAATGTGTATCTGCTTTTGGAGTTAGTTACTTGCTTACAAGGAATAACCCCATTTTGCTGAAAAGTTGCCTAGATCAACCACACAGAATACATTCTAAATGTTCATGTCAGTGTCAAACCATTGTACACGTACGTATCCCAAACATTCTTCAGTTCATGGATACCGATCAGTGGAAATGTCTGGCAATTTAGATAACTGTTTCCTGATTTGCACATCTAATTAACAAGTAACATTCAACATTAAATTCCAGAACTGTGTGGCATAATTAACAAATACTCTAGCACCAGTCCTTGTCAATGCATTTTAGGTATACTTAGAACAAAACACAGCTGAGGAATGCAGGAGGTGAAGTGAAATACAAGACGACCAACTTTTGCTGGAGAAACTGGAACTAAATCGCATAATCTTGTATGACAGAAGTAGGATTTTAACTCAGTTCAGAATTTAGTTATTATAATGAGGACACACATGATTTTATTGCTGTGTATTGAAAATTATCTGTTGTTTAAGATTAGGGAGTCACGGTACTCACTTATGGTTGCAAAGCCACTAAAAAATACTGCAGTGAACCAACCCATTTGGAAGGTGAAAGAAGGTAATATTTAATTTGGAGAAAATTGCTTGAATCTTATTCTTCCATAGCTTAAAAGCTAAATTGCTATCAAGAAAACTTTTAGACATGTGAAAAGCAAGATCAGTGTCACAATTCTTTGAAATGGATAAAATAGTAAGCTATATATGTATCTCCAAAACAATAAAATGTAAATTTTTTTAAGGTTGTTTTGGGCATATATTTTTTATATCAATGTGGTAACAATTAAAAAGTCATTGGAGAAGTTGTATTTTTTGTGATAAACAATGCAACCGTGGCTGAAAATGCATTTGAAACACTGCATCAAAACCTGTGACAATGTTTTTTTATTAGACAAACTATTTTGTTATTTATTAAACTGTCTGTTTAAACAGTGGATACTTCATTTCCATGTGCTTGAATATAGTCTAAATCACATATACCAGGCAATCCATATTTTAAAAGGGTTTTCTTATAACAGGTCTCAGCAGCAATAACAATAAATTTTGGCCTTACCAATGGGCAATACTATGTCCCAATATTATGTGACCAGTGAGAAAACAGAACTAAAGGAATATGTTAGTGATGTCTCATAGAGACTTTTCTGTCTTCTAGAAGAGGTTACCTATTTCACCTATTTATCCGTTTTTTTAGTCAGGGATGGTACTAAGAGAAGTAACTTAACACTGAAGTGGTTAAGCCAAATCATATTTAAGGTGTTTTTGACAATATCTGATAAAGTGGTTATAAGGCAGATGTAAAATGTGAAGCAATTTTGAAAAGACAACCTTTAAAAACAAATCTGTCGTGAAAATTGAGCTGTATCTTGGGGATTAAATTTTATTTTTTTATTTCGTTATAGGTTATTTACCACGAGGACTATAAAAACAAGATCAAAGGCAAGTGGAGTCAAACTCCATGCTATGATGTTGCAATTGCAAAAATGAATGCAGAAAATATAAGTATGGTGAGTGAATTCTTCAGAAAATCTTGAAGAGCTTTATCCTCTGTTTACATTAATGTGGATAATATTTTTGCCTGCTCCATTTGTGGTATTTCTCTTTTCCTAAGTAAGCTACTTTGTGCATATCTGATTTATAATGTAAGTGCATTTGATATGTTGTTATCTTTTTGTCTCTGTTCCTAACAGAGAAAATACCAGGAAGACTTTGAAAACATGAAAGACCAAATCTACTTTATGCAGACTGAAACTCCAGAATATGAAGCTAATAAGCGAGTTTCAGATAATGTCAGTAAGGTATGTTATCTGTGCTCCCATTTGTTTAGCTTGAGTATAGTTCTGAGGGCAGGCCAGTTTGTGCTGAAACTGTTTTGTCAAGTGTCAAAAATACTTTTATATGCAAAAGATGTATTCTTGGGTGCATTCCGCTAGGTGCTTATAACAACTCCTAGCCATGCTTATGGTCTTACACAAGTAGTACCCGTGAAGTAGAATTTTCTTTCAGTGAAGTAGAATTTGCTTCATTGTTTGCTCTGATTATGTTACGTGCCTGATTTTTAGTTGGAACAAATCAATACTGTTAACCAAGACCAACTTAAGCTAGCTGAATTTGGCTTAGTATTTTCGTGTTTATTCATCCTTGCTCAGTGTATCTCAGAGATGTTGTGTTGGCCCATCTTTTGTTCAAAATACAGAATTTGTTTAGCTTCTGCATTTTCTGCAACAGTATATGCATCAGCGAAGACAATCTCCTGTCATTAATTGTCAGAATGTGACTATTCTGACATGTCAACTGATACTTGAAAAGTTACGATGTTTGGAGAGGGGCTTAGAGGTGGGGACTTCTACTAAGTAGCTCTCACTTATCGTGTGACCCTGCTTTCCCATCCATGCGCTCCTGTGATCTAAGTGCCTTTCACAGTCCTTTGCCATCATTAATCATAAGTTAAAAAACGGGGAATTTTCCTGAAAAGGTCAAGATGACATAGGTTAGTGAGTGTTTGGCTTTTAATACTGGTTTTTCAAACTCCAACCTTTTTATTTTTATTTTTTGAAGGTAAAATACAGAGCAGACTATGAAAAGAACAAAGCTATTGCAGATTATAATGTGCTTCCTGCTACAGAGAACCCATTGCTGAGGCAATTAAAAGCTGCAGGAAATGTGCTGAGTGATGTAAGTATTGTCGAAGTACAGCTGGATGATTTTCAGTCATGTACAATAAACCAAACTTATCATTTCTTCCCAAGGCTTCTCCTTGGGATCTCTTAGTATTTTTAGTTTTATAGACCTATATTTGTCATGAGATACCACCAGCCAGAACGGTATAGATAAAGAGTCATTTCTTCACAGCAGAGTGTAACTATAGCTGTGGCATGTTACGAGGATAGCTAATTACTGTATAGTTCATTTAGGTCCCTGTGGAGAATGGATCACAAGATGACAGTTCTTTCCTTACTGTTTTAAGGAACTTCAACAGTTCCTTAAATGTTGGTAATGACAGAATATGTGGTACTTTTGCGCATTCATATATATTGTATTCTGGTTATTCACTGTAATGGCTTTCTCATTTTCTCTCTTCTTGCTGTTTTCATCTCTACAGAAAGAGATTGCGTATTTCTCAGTGTCAGAAATTAAAAAAACGTTAGTCAGACCTTTCTGTCTTCCCCTACAAACCTAAGACTAACTAAAAAAAAAAAAAGTTTTTTTAAAAATCATTGGGAAAAAAAGTGCCATCTGTTTTTCAATCTTCTGGGAAAGCTTTTCTTTGCAATCATTTCACATTTTGCTTTTCTCACTTTTGATGTATTGCAAGTGAGTTGCAGTGAACTCTACTGCATTATCTGAGTTATTTTCTTTTGCAGAAATTATACAGAGAAGCTTATGAACAATCAAAAGGAACCAGCATGAATTACTGTGACACACCAAAGTTCCAGACTGATACTGTTCTGAAGAATTTTAGTGACGTATGTACTTGATTTTTGTTACACTGTTCAGTAATGACACTCTTGATTACTTTTATTAACTTGTGATTATTTTTCCAGGTAAAATATAAAGATGCATATCAAAAGAATATTTTAGGACACTATTTGGGCAGCTTTGAGGACCCACATCATACACACTGCATGAAAGTTGAAGCTATGAAGAGTGATGTAAGTTTGGCAATCATTCTGTTTTCACTGTCATACTTTCATTTCAGAGAAAGCTTAATTATGGTTTCTTACCAAACGTTGATTTTATTCCTAGAAAAATTACAAAGCAGAATATGAGGAGGAAAAGACAAAATGCTACTTCCCTCAGACCATAACTCAAGAGTATGAAGCTATTAAGAAGTTAGAGCAATGTAAAGATGTAAGTACAGGACAGTAGTTGTTGTTAAGTAGCCAACTACATGCAGAGTATCTGCTTCTGAGGCATGTAGGAATTTACAGAGTGATTCCTGTTAACTTTGGTGATTTTGAATTTGGCCTTATTAGCATACGTGATTTTTAAAAAACCATATTCATCTGTACTTTAGAGTCTTTTGTGACATCTAGTGATCAAGACAGATACAGCACTTTTTTTTTAAAATGTAAAAACATAAAATTAGAGGAATAGTACCAAAATGAAGAATGAACCTCAAGCATTTACCTGCTTAAGTCAATGTATTTTTACATTAATCCTTTAAAAGTTACTTTATTAACATTAATTTTATTTACTTTATCAATACTTGGGAAATACTTTAAATACATATGTGTATATAATATACTAAACGTATTTACTATAATGTGTATAATATATTATAATGTATTCTATGTGTTTTAATATTTATATACCTATTCAAAATATTTTACATTAACACATAAAAAATTTATTTGCTCTCTGATTATGTTAAAAAGTAACATGAGAACCATTGTGCCTGACAGTGCTTATCTGCATGCATACTGTAACTGCTAACTATCCCAAGTAATGCTACATCATTATGTCTTATAAAGTAGTTTTGCTTATGAGCATTATCTGCAAATATATTTGTTATCTTCCTTCAGCACACCTACAAAAAGCATCCTGATCAAACCAAATTTACTCAAGTGACTGACTCTCCAGTACAGAAGCAAGCAGAGATCAATAGCAAACAGCTGAGTGATGTAAGTAAACTTAGAAAACATGTTGCTACACTCTGAGTTTATCAATTTCTGCACTGTTGCCACCTTCACTTTATCATCCAGGTTTAAGAGAACCCCTGAAATGAATATGTAGTTGAGTATGTATTCACAGTTCTGTTCCAGCGGGAGATCACCTGGAAATCAGATTTTTTTTTAGTTTCTCAATTGTTTTTTCCCATTGTTTTTTGGTGTGTATGTTTTTAATGATGTTTACGTCCATCATTCTTAACGTATTCTTCACACCAATTAAGTCAATGAGGTTTATACCATTCACTTGGCAAGGACTAGGATTTCATCTCTGTCTGTGAGTGAGGTAACACGAGATCTTTAAGTTGTGCCACTCAGCATTACTAAGCGTTTAGGATCCATAAACATTGGGCTGCTAAATTTCTTTCTTTATTTTTCTTTGCAGATAATGTATAAATCCAAAGGTGAAGAAATTATTCACAAGTACCACCTCCCTCCAGATGTGCCCCAGTTCATACAGGCTAAAGTTAATGCCTACAATATTAGTGATGTAAGTATATTTTGAATCCAGAGCTCTTGATCCAATTTACAACATGAAGTTTCTGTTAGCTGGAAACTGTTGATTCAAAATTTGCCTTTTCTTCTAGAACTATTACAAAACGGGATTGGAAGAATTAAAATCAAGGGGGTATGATCTAAAAAGTGATGCTATTCCTATCCAAGCTGCCAAGGCTGCTAGGCAGGCTGCCAGTGATGTAAGTACATCTTTCCTAAAGGGACTGTTTAATTCAAAAGAGTTTACGTAAACAATGTTTGCAATTATATTTATTAAGGCTATCTGAAGGATAACTTCTTTATTGCCTTTTTTGAGCATGTTATTGGACATATTTAACACAGTTATATTTTTATTGCTGTTTCATTGCTTCACTAATGTATTTGTATAATTACATTTAGAAAAAGTTGTTTTATTATGTAATTCTCTGTGAATAAATAGGCTATCTTGAACTGCAATATGGTTAAGGAAAATCATGAGGTCAGTAGTGACAGCTCCATGAGCAATGGACCCCTGAATTCTCTCAGTCCTTAATTACAGGCCTGATCATAAATGAGATGGAAGACTCTAGGGCATCACTGGGTTTTGGGTAGATTCTTGGTGATGGCCTCACAGAAGTCCCTTAATATTTTAAGACTCCTCTCCCTCTTACGATCAGTACAAGTGAGATAATGCTACTTTGAAAGCTAACTAACTGATTTGTGTAGCAGTGAATTGTAAAGAGATAGGTGTTTGGTTTCATCAAGATGTATGGTCACTGACTTAAATGTGAGGGATACTCTTTGTAGAAAACAAAGGATAGCCTTTGCTTTTAATTCACTTATTGCTAAGTTACTATGATTAAGATTATATTCTCCATGTTCTATTATATTCTAACAGGTTAACTATAAAAAAGCCTATGAACTTGCCAAGGGTAAACTCATTGGCTTCAAGAGCCTCCAAGATGATCCCAAACTTGTTCATAATATGAAGGTAGCCAAGATGCAGTCTGAGCGAGAGTACAAGAAAGATTATGAGAAAACAAAAACCAAGTACAACATTCCACTGGATATGGTCAATGTTGTTGGAGCCAAGAAGGCCCAAGAGATTGCCAGCAATGCTAATTACAAGAACCTCCTGCATGACTATACTTATTTACCAGATGCAATGAATGTGGAGCTGACCAAAAATATGATGGAGATTCAGAGTGATGTAAGTAAAACCTAATTTTTTTGAGATACCTCAAGCAAAAACTGTGAAGACTCAGGAGAGGTCCCTGAATTGTGTTTTCTAATTCCTAACTTTTAAAATGTTGGTTTTGCTCCCTTATTAGAATACATACAAAGCAGATTATAATAACTGGATGAAAGGCATTGGTTGGATCCCCATTGGATCACTAGAAGTAGAAAAAGCTAAAAAAGCTGGAGATGCCTTGAATGAAAAGAAGTATCGTCAGCATCCAGACACCATTAAATTTACAAGTGTGGTGGACTCTCCGGTAATGGTCCAAGCCAAACAGAATTCAGTTCAGCTCAATGATGTAAGTAGAGAAAGAAATGGGTGTTATAGTACAGTAGAGATGTATCTACTGAAGAGCTGAGCATCGTCTTTAAAATTTTTAAAGCATTATTAGCCTGAAAGTGTTTCTGTGTTGTCATTGTTTTGTGCTCTGATTTTGCCTGAGTAATTTCCTGGTATAACTCTGCAAAGATGTATGGAAATCATGTGGCTCCTTCAGTTCACACATCTGTTGAATCTGTCCATTTATATTTTGAGTACATTTGAAGTACATTTGAAGTACATTTGATTTAAGGAATGTGAAATTTTCAAGTTGTTTGTTGATGCTTTACCACCTACAATAATGAATGAATTACAAAATGTTTGATGAATCACAGTATGTCCATGATAATACACCTACAAGCTTTCTTTTATGTTACACTCTCCTACCGTCCCTTATTATCCCACTCTTTCAGAAATGGGGTTTTATGTCCATTAAAGGGCTTGATTTTACTGAATAAAGACTGCATAGAGCTTTTAGGGCGTGTTCCTTCTATCTATAAGATCAACAATTGTATGAAAAGTGCATGCTCAATCTTTATGAGATAGGTGCTTTATCTGCAAAATCAAACATAAACCCTCAGTTTGTTCACAGTGAGTTGCGGCTACCGATACAAGGAAAGAAAGATTTATTTCTCTATTAAATATTTTACAGAAACTGTACAGATCTTCTGGAGAGGAAGTTAAACATAAGTATACTCTTACTCCTGATGTCCCACAGTTTATCCAAGCTAGATACAATGCAGCTAACATCAGTGATGTAAGTGACTTCTTTACAATGCTTTATACATTGTTAATGAATTTTTGAGTAATGAGTTACAGATACACTCATATTGCAGATTCCTGACACTAATATGCAGTTCTGTATAATCAGCTTGTATCACTGTAATTTTTAATTCTTAGTGCCATTTGAATTTCCAACCAGATACCATTTAAGCATGTAATAATTTAATTAATTTAATTTATTTAACAGAGAAATCTGTTCTCATAAATGAAGACTGATAGTTGTATATGATGCCTGCTGCATCTGCTTCTAAGAATTGCTTGGAGTTGCTTAGGAGTAGCTTTGACTTGCATATAGTTCATGTGATTACTAGGTTCTCTAGAATAATATGGATTTTCTTTTTTAGGCATATTATAAACAAGGCTACCATGATTTAATAGCTAAAGGCAACAATGTGTCACTTGATGCTATTCCAATTACTCTAGCCAAGGCTTCAAGAAACATTGCTAGTGATGTAAGTATCTATCCCAGGAATACTTTTTTAGGCATTTAGCAAAGAAGTCATCTGTTACAGGCCATATGGTAAACCTTGTATGTTGCACAAGTCTCACTAGAGTCAGTAGTATGAGAAAAAGATTCTTAGTCTTTCCCAAATGCTTGTGTAGAACTTATTTTATGCAGAACATGTTTCCTCTAGATAGGCAAATCCTACCGTGGTATGTTTCTTAGCCCAATTTGCACATAAGAAATGAAATCAGTAGTTCTTGCAATCATTCTGTGACAAATCTCCAGACAATACACTACATTAGCACCTATTTGCAGACTATGGGACAATATGTGCTAAGGGTGCTTTTGGTTATCCAGTGGAGTACAGCTTATACATGAATTGGAAGGCGTTATAGTACAAATTGTATAAAGTGGGATATGTTTTAGTGATTTCATGTAACTAGAGAAAGCTGTCCAGTCGTATTCCATTTCTTTGCTATTGCTTTCAAATGACTGAGAAGGATTGTCTCAATTATTCTGGTATTTTTCATACACCTTTCAACACAGGAATATTTAAAAGATGTTTTCCCTTCCTTACAATAAATCTTACTGTGCTATGCATAACCTGTTGTGTACAGGTGGAGCAGGAAAAGCTAATGTAGGTACAGTCACTGGGCGTACCATTTAGGAGAGTTTAGTTTTCTGAAGTGCTTGTAGCTTCTTTTTCCAATGAAAGATGTGAGAGCTTTGCTTTTCTTTTGCATTAGCGTGGACATCAATAGCCATGCCACAGTACATTTGATCTCTTCCCTCTGTTTCTAGTATAAATACAAAGAAGCATATGAAAAGGCTAAAGGAAAACAGGTTGGTTTCAGAAGCCTGCAAGATGACCCTAAGCTTGTCCACTACATGAATGTAGCAAAGATTCAGTCTGAGCGTGAATACAAGAAAGACTATGAGAAGACCAAGACTAACTATCATACACCTCCTGACATGTACAGTGTCCAGGCTGCTAAACAGTCTCAGGATGTAGCTTCTAACGCTCACTACAAAAACCTGATTCATCACTACACTTATCTACCAGATGCCATGGATGTTGAGCTTGCAAAGAACATGATGCAAATTCAGAGTGATGTAAGTATTTTGATGATTGCAATTTTATTGATATTTTCTGGCATACTGTGAAAACTAAAATACAAGTTTATATTTAATGAAAATTACCATTACCGTATGGGAATGGTCTGTTTTTCTTATGTCTTGGGGAAAACTGTGCGAAGTTTTATCAGCTGATGGTGGCATTTAGAAATACCAAATTCCAGGTGAGTTCCACTCAACAGGATTTTGATGTTGGCATATCAGTGGAGAGCAGACTTTTAGAATACTGTATTCAAATGGACTTCTTCACATTTTCTCATAAAACTTCATTTTACAACTAACAATTTTGTTTTATTCTTTAAGACTTCTTCTAAGTTGTCTTGCTTTGTCGTCACATAGATAGATATGATAGTGTAGTTGGACTATTATTAACTATTTAGGATGAAGGAGTGGAAAAAATGTAACTATTGATATTATTAGAAATGCATTCTGGATATCTCTAGCATAGGAGATCTCTGCTAGGACCTACTCAGTCCTTCTTGCAGATACAGAGTTTCAAATGGTTGACTGAGCATACATGGTTCCACTCTGCACCTCTTTGTATGCTGTTGAATTTGACTTTGTGAAGATCCCTACAGAGCACCACTCATTTTAGAGTTAGAACATGGAAGAGTCTTAAAAAAGAGCATCCACAATACCCTTGCATTCAGACTGTGCACTAACCCTGTCTGAATGTTTATATGGGACAACCTTCTGCATATTTTGTAGCCAGGATAAATTTTTCACTTGAAGTCTGTGAATTCTGCATATTTTACTGTAGGAGGAACTATAGGAAGAAAACAAAAAACTGAGGCCTGCTCTTGGACCTTTGTATAAGGCCAAGTCTCATAGACTCTGCTGAAACACAGAACAAATTAAACCATGTTAAATGGTCACCATATGGTAGTTTAGAAGTTATTAAGAATTGAAGGTTGGTGAAATTTTTCGCATGGGTAAAAGAAAAGGAAGGTTGGTGAATACTGCAGGGATGTTACAGTTTGTAAGAAATGAATCGTGAATCAAAAATACAGTAAGTCATTTTATTCCTTGTGAAATCACAGAGAAGCATTAAAAAAATCTGTTGTTCCTTTTAAGAATTTATAAATATTTCCTGCTAAGGTAGAACGCACTAGCTAGACTATGTGATTATTGTTTTAAACAGAATTATTACAGTTCTGTGGGAAAATCTTGGTCCATGTTGGCTTTCTCTCTTTCAGAATGCATACAAACAAGAGTATAACAGCTGGTTCAAGGGTATTGGATGGAGTCCTCTTGGTTCACTGGATGTTGAAAAAGCTAAAAAGGCTGGAGATGCATTAAATGAAAAGAAATACCGTCAGCACCCAGACACCATCAAATTTACAAGTATACCAGATTCAATACCAATGGTTTTAGCTCAGCACAACACCAAGCAACTAAGTGATGTAAGAAATTTTTCATTATTAATGCAATATAGTGATTTTATTTTTACCATACTTATGATTTATATGTTACTGTCTGATATCCTATCTAAAAAAATCTTTAAATTTTAGAAACTGTAAAAATAGTAAAATTCCAATTTGTTGCTAAGAATTAAGCATTCTTGTATCATCTGTATTTGTTAATACTAATATTACTTACCTTGTACTTGTCAATGAGTATTTGTTTATTTTTCCTTGCAGATAACATATAAGCAAGAGGGTGAAAAAGTAAAACACAAATACACCCTGGATCCTGATGTTCCTCAGTTTATTCAAGCCAGGGTCAACGCCTTCAATTTGAGTGATGTGAGCATATAACCAATAGTTGTTCCATAACATAGTTATTTGTCATTTACTTCATAGAAAAAAAACCTTTTTATTTATTGGTGCTGTGATATTGAATATAGAAATGCACAAGCTCTGAATTCAGCTAAACTTTTACTTCTAGAAGTCAATGAGTTTTGTGCTTGTTAAGCAGATTTTTAAACTGTCTGAGCATTCATGAACATAAACACATGTCAGTGCTTTATTGCCAAATTTTTATTATTCAGATTCCTATAGGTTTGGACACTAATGTCATCTACTTTATATAAAACACATTGCGTAGGCAAGCAGTACAAGTTCTCTGTATGTTGCTTGCTGCTGGCTGGGCTTTCAAAGGAAATCAGCTCATCCAGTGGAAAGATAGCGGTGCCTTTTTCTACCATTCAGCTACTCATCTGTCTGCTTTCCATCACTTCTTGCATCCATACAACACCATAAAGATCTCCACTGACAGTATCAATTTTATTGTCTTCGTGATATTAAATTTTTTGATGCCATTATCAGGCCTCCAGGAACTAGGTAAAAGCTGGCATCTCCTTTGATAGCCTTTAATACTATTAGTCTGTACAGATGACAACTGGTAACAACAAATCAGTCAGGCTTTTCAGTCGCTTAAGACCACAAGGCCTGATTTTTGAAGCTAACAGGAAAAAAATTCCCGGAGGTTCAGTCAAATGAAAAAGGGGTTTGCTTAAGCAAGGCAAAAATGCCACTGATAGAGTTGTTCCACGTAAAAATTGCAAAAAATGCTTATGGAGTTAATGATTTAGCTACATGAATTACACCAATTGTCTTGAAGGACTTTCCTATCTTTGTAATAGATTTATTTATCATAGTATAACTGTAGTTTGTGTTCAGGTTAACATTTTTCCTTGCAGTTTCACAGACTAAACTGAATATTTTGATTTCTATAATATAAATATGGGCTTAAACAACTGTGTTAAAATTACTACTCGTAACATTGTGAACTCGTACCTTTTTTCCCTACAAGGCTAACTACAAAGCAGACTGGAAGAAAACCATTGCCAAAGGATATGATCTGAAACCAGATGCCATTCCTATTATTGCTGCTAAAGCTTCTCGAAATATTGCAAGTGATGTAAGTATAATTTACAAAAGTGGAATACATAAATCTACTGCATTACGGCTTTCTGTAACATATTATGCTATAGGGCATATGCTATACACATATAATGGTATAGAGACAGTTAAGTCTGCGAACTGAAGCTCTTATAATACTGTGAAATAACAAGTGAATTCAGATGTTTACATGAACCTCCAAACCAACCTGTTTCTTTGGAAATGCATAGCATCATGTGTGAGTGCTGGTGCGCCGCTGCTGTTTGCTGTATGTGCTTCACCAGCTTATTTGAAAGTTCTTTTGTTATAATTTACCTATGCTGTATTCTTAATTGCTAGACACCTGTACTTCTACTTGTCTAGCATTTATGAGCTGTACAGAAATGTGGCTGTTTTCAGGCAGCCAACTGACAAGAGTAAAGCTTGGTGTGCTGTCTGACATAGGCTGTGAAGGGAGATTTGGAACACAGAAGTAAATTCACCAACCTTAGCAAAAGGCTGCAAATGCCTTCCATTCTGCACTTAAACATACCTTCCCCCAACAGCCGAATATTGGGATATCCATTTGTTTGGTAGTCTTGGGTTTTTCAGTAATATATTATTATGCTAGTCTTTTAATTAAAAGCTGAATGTTCCTGGGAGTTAGAAGTCTATGGCAGTAAAATACAATATGGCAGAGGCAATGGCGAGGGAGGGCATGTAACTGCATATCTAGGTTTAGATCTATACCAGGGGTCAAGCTGAGCAATCCAGCAATCCTCCTCTTTTTTTGACATAAATAATCCTGTCGTGTCTGAAAAATAGTTTATGAGTTTATAGAATGAACTGCAGTTGTTAAAATATTTATTTTCAAAGTATTAAGATTATCAAAAGTATGTTTTCTCTTTCCAAAGTGGGTAAGGCTTTCTTTTCATTTGTCTCTAGTACAAGTACAAGGAATCATATGAGAAAGATAAAGGCAAACAGGTTGGATACCGTAGCCTGCAGGATGATCCTAAACTTGTTCATTACATGAATGTGGCCAAAATGCAATCAGATCGTGAATACAAGAAGGATTACGAAGTCACCAAGACCAAATATCATACTCCTTTGGATATGTTCAGTGTGACGGCTGCCAAGAAAGCCCAGGAAGCAGTTACAAATGCTGGCTATAAACAGCCAATTCACAATTATACACTCTTGCCTGATTCTGTGAATCTGGAGCTATCAAGAAATGTGATGCAGCTTCAGAGTGATGTATGTAATGATTAATCAGCTCTTTTTTTTTCTTCTCATAATGACTGTGTTACGCTATTAACCTTTCAAAGTTAACAAATTAACTATATTGGATTAACAGTAGATTGAGGTGCAAATGTCTGGTCTGGAGCCCTATATTTTCCAAAGGTTATCAGAGTTATGTGTAGCTCGTAAGATCTAGGGAACTTACCTAGCAAGTAGCAAATTTCTTTGTATCTCTACATATTTGGCAAACGAACATGTTTTTCTAATTCATGTATTTTTGTAGTTGGATTTGTAATGACAATGTATTATAACTGTGATAATTATTCGTATTGTCAGAGATCGTAAGTTATGTAGAGAGTCTAAATTCTGACTATATGTTATTTAAGTTTACCAGAAATATACATTATGTATGTTTTCATTATACCTAGGGATTTGAGATTTATTTATTTTGTTCAATTTTCCTTCCTGCCTTTATCCTCCAACAGATGCATATGTCATGCATGATAAGGATTAAAAAAAAAATCTTGATAGTTTCCTTTAGGGTCTGCTTGTTTATCCAGAAAGTATTTAGTTTAATCTGCTTTATTTAACAGTCCTCTGACAAATTTGAAATTCCCAAAAATGCTGATAATCTGATTGAAAGTGTTCTTTAGATTTGAAGTATTGTTTGGAGAGGATAATGTGCATGTTCCCATTGGCCAACAGTTAGAGGATCTGACCTTTAGACACTGTTCTTTTCAAATGCAGAAATTTTTATCTCAAGTTTTTTCTTCCCCATTGTATTTTTCCTTAGCCTTTCTGAGTTGGCTGAGCTTGCTCGGCTGTCTAACTCAGGATGCTTGCAAGGCAGGAAGCATGATACTTGAGAACAAATTTTTACAAAAGAAAATATGTGGTCTTTTTCTAAGACTCTGATATTCTCCCTGTTACTTCTCACGCTGCAGTTCAGGAACAGGTTTTATTTTCACAGCATTTTTGTACCTTTATCTGTTCTAAAAGCCATGTTATAAAGTATGATTAAATAGGAATGGTGTCTATTCAAGATTGTGCAGAACCAGGCCATTAAGCAGTTGTTGTTGAAACAATAGCTCTGAATGAATTCTACTGTGAACTGAGTCTACTAACAAAAAAGAGTGTAATTTTGAAAAATTATTATATTTTTGTCAGATTTTCATATTTACCATTCAAAATTTTTTCTAAGGTCTGTGCATTTGGTTTGTAGTGTGAGTTCTACACAGTGGTTTAGTGAAAAGAATTTCTTTATCCCTAACACATCAATAGTTGTTACCCTAAGAATTTGGAAAACAATAGCAATATTAACAGGCTTGTCTGAATTTTCCTTCAAGAATGAATGACCAGGAGAAGTTTTAAGGCCTTACCTGTTTTTTATGTTTATAGGCATTCTAATTTTCCTTGTCTCACTGTGGTTTTCCTTGTTTATTTTTTGAAAGAATGTGTACAAAGCAGACTTTAATAACTGGTTGAGAGGAGTTGGCTGGATACCGATTCAGTCACTGGATGTAGAAAAGGCCAAAAAAGCTACAGATATTCTCAGTGAGAAGAAGTATCGCCAGCACCCAGACAAGCTGAAATACTCTATTACAATGGATTCAATGGAACAAGTGCTAGCTAAGCAAAATGCCAAGACCATGAATAAGGTGAGAATTTGTTCAGATGATCATGACTGAGCTAGAGATTGGGTCTTCGTCTTGCAAAATTGTGGGACAGCTGCACTCCCACAGAAGTCATTAGAATTTCAAACGGGTATAGTGGTTTGCTTGGTTAAGATCAGACACTAAGAGATGATGGAAGCCTCAGATTGTATTCATAATTAAGGGAGTTTAATTTTCTGTTTAGAAAGATTAAAGAGTTCTCTTTTGTGTATGTGATTAAAGATGTCTTCTCCAGATTTATAGTGCTTTGGTAACCTTTGCTCTTTTGCTGCAGGAAGTAGTATTCATAATCAGTGAGCTAAAAAATCCCTGAAATTCTGTCAGTTTTGTCCAAGTTTCCTTGAAAATTTGAGTTCTTTAAAATTGTCTCTAGTTATCTTGGACACCACTGATCTTTATTCTATATTTGTCATGGAAAAAGGGTGTGTTAAAAAAAATAATTTATGCTTTGCATTAACCAGTGAAGAATGCAGATTGAAAATTTTCAGTTATTAGTTATCAAAACATACTTTGTAAATTTCTCAAATAAAGCACTAAAGAAAGAGGAGGAGTATGATATTTCCACTCGACAGTTATATTTGTGAAGATTATTTGTAGTGCTTATGGAACTTTACTGTAAAATATTTATCGCAAATGAGCAAAAGAAAAGCAAGCTCTTATTTTATAAGTGCAATTCCTTTTCAATGCTAAATATTACTTTGTAATTGCAGAGGCTCTACACGGATAAATGGAACAAAGAGAAGACCAGCATTCATGTTATGCCGGATACTCCAGAAATTCTGCAGTCTAGAGTGAATCAGATCACAATGAGTAATGTGAGTTACCATGCTCACAATGGGCATTCAGTGTCTGTTGCGCAGATCAAAAATTGGTGTAATTTTTATGTCTTTTTTGAAAATGTTTAAATTCAGATGTAGGGTACTTCAGTAGTTCTGCCTTCATAATAGAGTGCCTGTTCTCTTTCACGTTTTAAATTAGAAACTTTACAAAGCTGGATGGGAGGAAGACAAGAAGAAAGGTTATGACATGCAGCCAGACGCTATTCCAATAAAAGCAGCCAAAGCCTCCAGAGACATTGCAAGTGATGTAAGTTTGATTGTGTGGTAGTACTCAGAGTAGCTACAAAGACAGCCAGAACATTTTCAAAGTGCTCTGTTATGCGCAAATATGTTTTTTCAAGCATCTTGAGTTGTCTAGGTTTCAATTATACACTTGATGGGATAAACCTTTGCAGTACATGCTCTCCGGTGGCATCATACTGAATTGTACTTTTTTGCCCTTTTTTCAGTAAGCTGCTGAGCTTCATGTGCCTGTGTTCAATGGGCTATCTTGTAGAACTAAGTATGTTTAAATGACTAAACCTGAGATCTTGTGATGAAAAAGAACAAACATTTTCTATGTTTCAGAGATAAAATTGAGCTTAATAGTGCATTTTTTTGATTCAAGTTTTTGCTGTTCTTTCTCTTTCCTACTGTCAGTATAAATACAAACTAGCCTATGAAAAAGAGAAAGGAAAGCATATTGGATTCCGCAGCCTGGAAGATGACCCCAAGCTGGTGCACTTCATGCAGGTGGCTAAGATGCAATCTGATCGTGAATACAAAAAAGATTATGAGAAGGCAAAGACTAATTTCCATACTCCAGTTGACATGGTCAGTGTTGTGGCAGCCAAGAAAGCCCAGGAAGTGGCTACAAATGCAAACTACAAAAGCTTGATCCATACCTACAATGTTTTGCCTGATGCTATGAGTCTTGAATTAGCCAAAAACATGATGCAGATACAAAGTGATGTAAGTGAGAGATTCTTCTACCTTTGCATTGCGAATACAATGATGCTTAGTTTATGAAAGCATACTGTAAGATGAATAGTACTATTTTCTTAGTGAAATTAGTTCAGTTCTATACTAAATGTAGTAAATTAAATGAGACCTTCAGCAATGATAGCCATTGTATTTTTTTAAGACTCTGCAATATTAAATTACACCTATTGCTAAAGAATTTGGGCTCAGAAATAAGTAATTTAATGTATAACATAAATTGGATATTTTCTGCTTACATGTCCCATCAGGCTCTTCAGGAGCAATACTTGTGTGCAGGCCAAGACAGGAAAAGCTTCACTTTTCATTAATAGTTTTATCTTGCACTTTCAAAAAGACAACTTTTCAGAAGAAGGGGAAATTAGCTAAGTAGCTATATTCTCAGATTTTCTGGGATGTTTAATATCTAGAGAAGAGAGCCTTTTTTTCTCAATATAGTGGTTCAAGATAATCCTCTTCTTCAAGAGAGCCTTAGCATGTAATCTTATGTGGGCATTCTATATACATCATAAGGAGGAGCTGAACACTGTATAAAAGGCAGAGTAATAAAATAGACACCACTGTAACAAATGTGTTTCTAAATAAACCTTGAATGCATCTTGATACTGTTTGCCTCTTTTTAGAATAAGTGCATTCAAAATCTTATATCCATTAAACATGGAAAAAAGTGTCATGATTTACAGACTTTTTCATGCATCTGATTATTTTCTTTTCTTTCTGCCTCCAGAATCAATACAGAGCAGAATATGATGAAAGTATGAAGGGTGTTGGATGGATGCCACTGGGCTCCCTGGAAGCTGAGAAGAACAAAAAAGCAATGGAAATTGTTAGTGAAAAGAAGTATCGCCAGCATCCAGACAAGTTGAAGTATTCTGTTCCTATGGATTCCATGAACATGGTCTTAGCTTTAAATAATGCTAAGATCATGGATGAGGTAAGAAAGTGTTCATCAAAATTCATTTCAGTTTGCAGAAGCAAGAAACAAACTGTATCTGATATAATAGTCAATCTTATTGTATGCATAGCTTTGGAAATTGTCCATTTTTGCAGTTAATGAATGTGTTTAACTGCCATTGTATTTCATCTTCATAGACCTTTGCTGTACCTGAAAGCAAAGCATGACCCTAATATTTCTAAGAAATACATGTAAAGACAGACGTGGGGGTCGCAATTTATTAGTAAAGTTTACCCAACATAACTGATTTTAGACTTTTAACAGTTTAAATCTAGGGGCTAAAAAAGATCAAAGTCATCCTTTGTGGAAATAGGTTTTAAACTTTTAAATGTGTAGAATATTTCATCCAATACCTGTTACATTAATAGGAAGTTGCTGTATGGTATGCATGCTTTTATAATGAGATATCTATTTTCTGATTCTCCTGCTGAACTGATGTAAATTGCTGCTGTTCTTTAGAAATGTCTAGAGTTTGTGTGCGTTACAGTTACAGGGACCTTCAGAATCTTATGTGCATGTTCCTTAGCTCTGTTTCCTCAAGTAAAGCTCTATTACTTCTCTCAAGTGATACTTACTTTCCAGAAGATAAACTGATAGTCTTCCACCTCTAGCAGTTTTTTTTGTATACCTTCTGGCTTGGCTTTTAGTTGGTTAACCCCAGTAGGCAGCTAAGCACCACACAGCCACTTGCTCACTGTGTTCTCCACCCCCAGTGGGATGGGAGAAGAAGAAAGGCAGAGTAAAAACAAGAAAACTTGTGAGTCAGATAAAAAATGAATCAAAATCGAAGAAGAGAGAAAGAAAACAAAACAAGTGATGCAAAAGCAATCACTCACCACCTCCTATGGATAGACTGGTGCCCAGCCAGTTCCCAGGCAAAAGATGTGTAACCTCCCCAAGCTCCCTCCTCTCCCTTTTTATTTGCTGAGCATGACGTTATATGGCATACAGTATATCTCTGGTTAGTTGGGTTCCTCTGGGTGGTTAAGTCCCCTTCCAAGCTCTTGAACACCCCTGTGTGCTGTGAAAAGGGTTAACTCCATCCCAGCCAGACCCGGTACGTTTTGAAACCTATTGTTTTCTGCTGTTGAATGTGCTTGAATACACTGCTGGGCAAGAGACAAGCAATAAAATACTCTAGCAAGAACGGTATTTCTTCCACTTTTATTTCAGCCTCACACAACTTCATAAGAGCTATTCCTGATTCATGCTGCTTTTAAGTGCTAAAATAAAAAGGCAAATGTTCCTACCATGTTAGTAGTTGCATCACTGTAAAGAAAGTGTATATTTCAAATAGGAAATATTGTTTTTAATTGTTTTATTTAATTTTTTGGTTATGTTGACATCTCTTTTTTTTTCTATCTTTCCAGCACAAGTACAAACAAGCATGGGAAGAAGACAAAAAGAAAGTTCACATCACACCAGATATTCCACAGATTGCTTTAGCAAAAGCTAATGCATTTAACTTAAGTGATGTGAGTACTGCTTTTATGACTAAAATGTTGCTCTTATTTTTTTTATTAGGAATAGGTGAGATGACAGCATACAAAAGTCTCCCTAATTCTCACTTTGCTAGTTTGTAGTAATTTCTCAAAAAGCTACTAATTTTCCTTTTCCCCGCTTCCTTCCCCAAAATTAAAAACCAAAAGTTGCCAAGAAAAAGCCATAGTATTCATAGTCTGGTTATGAAGTGTTCATGTAGGTCATTAAAACATAATAGTTACTAACAAAACAGTAGAGTTTGAGTAGTATCCATGTTTGTTACTGTATTTATTATTTTATTTCCCCACGCACAAAGTTTTGTACTGGATTCAAAATTCTTTCTTGCCTATTGAACCTATTCTTTCAGTAACAGATTATATTATAGACAGTTTTTCAGTAGCCAGTTGTTAAATCTGCATATGCTAAATAAAGTATTGTTTGTAATTGTGTGCATCTTTAATATGCACAGAAATAGACAAATTAATCTCATTTTTTTAAAAGCTAACTTCCTTATAGATGTAACTTTTCACCAATATTTGTGTATGTGGGAAACAAATACAATTTCTTGCTCTTTTGTTATAGAATAATGTTACTGATTATAGTGCAGTCCAGCTGCATTGATGTATGAATAGTAGGATTGGAGTTAATTTTGGAGGAGCATCCATCTCTCTCTGTGCCTGAGTGGCTTAAACAGCTGTTCAAGCAGTGTTAAACATATGAATAGTCTGTGTTTGAAGTTATCAGATAAAATGAATAGAGTTTTATTTAAGTATGTGTGGTGTGTTTTGCTTTTATAAAGGATTTTTTTTTCTTTCTTTTCACAGAAAATGTACAGACTTTCCTTTGAAGATGTTAGGAAGAAAGGGTATGATCTCAGAGCTGATGCTATCCCTATTAAAGCTGCCAGAGCTTCCAGGGATATTGCTAGTGATGTAAGTTCTTGAAAGAAAAAATGATCCGTTTCAAACTTCGTCATTTTTCATGACAAAATTCAATTTTATATGCCAATTATATGAAGTCTCTTTATTCTTTTGCTTGTAAATAATTCTGACATATTCAATATATATTCTAATACATTTTCTAACAGGGCTAAAGAACAATTTCTTTATTAGAAAGATAAAGAGATATATGAGGGACTCTTAGGAAAAAAAAATAAGACAGTTCATTCCTCAGTGTGATGGTGCTTGGATACTTTATAAATGTATGTTGTATATTTGTAGTTTAGACAGAATGTTCAGAGGTCATTCTTAGAAATATTTTAAAAGAACAGATACAGACTTAAATTATTTTTACTGCTGTGTACAGTTATCTTTATTCCTTTGGTGAAAGTCACATTAAATTTCTTGGTGCAGAGAATACAAGCTTCTGGAATCAGGACCATTCTGAAATCCTCTATGCATCAGTGATGAGGGATTTGCTGTGGCAGGGGCAATTCCAGCCTGAGAGAGGGGTGAAGTTAGTGCCTAAGGACATATTATTTAGCCCCTCTTTTTTTTTTTGACAATATAGAGGGTGTTGCAGCCACTGCAAAGT
Source organism: Phaethon lepturus (assembly GCF_000687285.1). Classification (NCBI taxonomy): domain Eukaryota; kingdom Metazoa; phylum Chordata; class Aves; order Phaethontiformes; family Phaethontidae; genus Phaethon; species Phaethon lepturus. The sequence continues at coordinate 7,854 of NW_010518952.1, read as the reverse complement.
CCATTTGCTCTGCTGCTGCTCTGAGTTCTCTCCAAGCAGTAAGCAGTGAAGGAAAAAGGAATTGATATTTGGCCTGTGTAGTTCATTGTAAAGCATTGATTAGAGATTAGGAAAGGGCTTAAGAATTTGAACTATTGGTTTTATTAAAAAAAAAATGCAAAGATCTTGGGAAGTGTCTTGGGAACTTTTTAATCATTTCAACAAGTTAACCTAATGGAAGCGGTGATTAGATCTTTGATTTTATGGTTAGTCTTTAGATATGAACGCAAGTATTCTAAGTGTGGTGCAGACTACCACAAAACTAGTTACCTAAGCCAAATATTGGAAGTAGGATAGCAATAGTAACAGAGAACTGGGTGGGTTAATGTGCCCTGGTTCTAATGTTTGCGATAGCTCATCTTAGAGCTAGTATGGGTATCCCTACACTATAGTGTGAAAAGAATAAAAAGTGCATTTTTTTCCAAAGAACTGCCTTCAGCAAACCAGATCTTACATGTTCCGTTGCCTTTTGCTTTCTGTCAATATGTTTCATATTTTCGTTGTGTCATTGATAATGAGATTAGAAAACAATTGAGCCGCAGGTTACATTGAACCTTATGCAGGAGCAGAATAAACTATTGTAAGGGAATTTCATTGATTAAGAAAGTGTTTTAAAGGTACTGCTTTTAAAAGGGTAGCTAGACATCTGTTTCGCTTTAAAGTGCACCCTAAGAGCAGGTGCACAAAGCCACCACCTCTATATGCTTTGCAATGTTTTCTTAACAATGTAAAAATCTTATTTAATATAAGTTTTTGTGTTTTTTTCCTTACAAGATAGATATTTCTTATTAAACAAATGAAATAGAATTAAGGTCTCTGTCTCTGTTCTCCTTACAGTATAAATACAAATTAGGTTATGAACAAGACAAAGGAAAACTTGTAGGCTTCCGCAGCCTTCAGGATGATCCCAAACTTGTCCATTATATGCAAGTGGCTAAGATGCAGTCTGATCGTGAATACAAGAAAGCTTATGAGATGAGCAAGACACATTACCAAATGCCTTCTGATACACTCAGCATCGTGGCAGCTAAGGAGGCACAAGGTCGTGTAACCAATACTAACTACAAACGACTGATTCACCACTATATGCTTCTACCCGATGCAATGAGTTTAGAACTGTACAGAAATATGAATCAGATACAAAGTGACGTAAGTTTCTGTTTTCTTTCTGTCATGCACAGCTGTTACTTTTTTCCTGTTTTTTTCATTAATTCTTTTTTTCCAAAATACAGACATATTTAGTATGAGCTGTTGTAAATTGTAAACTTTCCTTTTGTGTTCCATTTGGCAGAATGAATACAAGCAGGATTACAATGAGTGGTTCAAGGGTATTGGTTGGAGTCCTGCTGGTTCTCTGGATGTGGAGAAATCTAAGAAAGCCACAGAAATTGCAAGTGATCGGAAATACCGCCAGCATCCCAGCATGTTCCCCTTTACAAAACAGAATGATGCCATGGACATGGTCCTTGCAAAGCAGAATGCAAATATAATGAACAAAGTGAGTATTTATGTGGAAAATTAGGCAGACATACACATATAATCCATTTCAATGAACAGTCTATAAGTTTCTGTCACCACCTTTATGTAGCAGTGTTTCCCTGGTAAAAACAACTGTCACTTACAGGTTCCTCTTTTTTCTTTTTTTTTTTCCTTAATGAAACACTCAGTTACCGATAAATAGCATTGGTTAAATAAATCTTTTCTCATTGCTACCTCTCCAACCTCTATTGTTCTCATTCTTGTATAGAAATTACTGGCCCTGAAAATCTTGATAGTTGAACTTCATTAGAAGCAACAGTGCATCCTAATTCAGCTGATTCTGGATTAGTTCATTACATAGTAAAATAAATCCAAGTCAGCACCGTTGTCTTTTTACCCATCTATACCAGAAGTGTGCAAATGGCAAGGTGAAAGCCATCCTTTGTAATTTATATTAACACATCTGCTGTTACTTTTTTCAATAGCATGCTTATACTCAAGCTTGGGAGAAGGATAAAATTCAAGTTCATGTGATGCCAGATACACCAGATATTCTACAGGCAAAACAGAACAAGGCGAACTACAGTCAGGTAGAGTTTTTTAATACTTCCTATTAGATTTTAAATTAATATCTGCTTTCTTCAAATTTAAAGGTGCTTCCCATTTCAAAATAAGTAATTAATTTTTGTAAGTTAGAAGAAACGGAATGGGGGATTTAGAACAGAGGCAAGAATTTTTATGTGATTAATATTTTCAGAATAGCAATAAGTACCATGTTCAGGCTAGCAAAGTAACAGCCTAAATAACAATATAATATATGGAAAGCATAGGTCCTTGTCGTGGTTTAGCCCCAACTAGGGGGCAACTAAGCACCACGCAGCCGCTCACTCACTCCCCCTCCCGCAGTGGGACAGGGGAGAGAATTAGGAAAAAAAACCTCATGGGCTGAGATAAACACGGTTTAATAGGACAGAAAGAAAGAAGGAAACAACAATGATAATACCAACAAAGGAATGTACAAGAACAAGTGATGCCCAATACAGTGATTGCTCACTACCCAGTGATCGACAGCCCGTCCCCGAGCAGCGATTTCCGCCCCCCGGCCAACTCCAGTTTATGTACTGGGCATGACGTCGTATAGTAGGGAATATCTCTTGGGCCAGCCTGTGTCAGCTGTCCCGGCTGTGTCCCCTCCCAGCTCCCCGTGCATCCCCAGCCTGCTCGCTGGCAGGCCAGTACGAGAAGCTGGACTGTCCTTGACTGCTCAGCAACAACCCAAAACCTCAGTACATTATCAACAGTTTCTCATCCCAGATCCAAAACACAGTCTCACACTAGCTTCTGTGAAGAAAACCAGCTCTATCCTGGCTGAAACCAGGACAGTCCTATTTTTTAAATCCAGATATGCATAGTTCATACTCTATGCTTACCACAGAAATCAGTCATGTTAAAAATTCCTTACTATAAAATTACAAGTTCATTGTGTATATTTTTAGCTTAGCATGTGGGAAAATAAATACATGCAGTATCCAACTTTTCTGTCAGCTTTCAAATATGAGAAAGTGACAACTGTGCCAGTATAAAATGCTTAGTTTTTGGTTTGCATGATTGTTCAGAAGCAAATCTTTGACTTACAGGTGCTGGTATTTAAAAGCAACTGTGCACAAACTGAATTGACTATTAAATGGCTACATTACATTACATTATTAATTAAAAATTGTGAAATTGAAAAGTTTTCAGTTATACCAGATGTATATATTTCCAGTTCCCCAGATACGTTTCAAATCCCCAAGATAAGCTATAGTAGGAAGCTGCTGCAGTAAAGAAAAACTATTTAATCACTAGCCTAAGACCTGGAAGACTCGAGTTCCTTGCTTATGAGTTACCCCTTTCTCAGTTCCCATTCTAGTAGCCCTTCTCTCATAACTGAAGCCTGTGAGGTGACCAGAATTTGGTAATATGGATCACTGGCATATCTAAATAGAAGGTGACATACATATTACTAAGACTTTTTAATTAATATTGTTTTCAATTTTAGAAACTGTACAAGCTTGGCTGGGAGGAAATGATAAAGAAAGGCTATGACCTCACACCTGAAGCCATTTCAGTGAAATCTGCCAAGGCTTCAAGGGACATTGCAAGTGATGTAAGCAACATTTCTAGTTCAATATGACATGCACTTTATCTAGTTTCTATAACCTACAGAGTCAGACTAGATCCAAATACACCTCTCTGCTAAGATGTGGCTTGGAGTAAAAAGCAAAATTGCTGACAAAACTCTTTCCTGATCTGTTCTTGTCAGTGAACAATTTAAGAAGGGTTGCAGAGCATCTTGACAATTCCAAAGATCCATCCATGAAGTGGCTAGTCATACAAAGTTAGGAGTTGTCTGCTCTTTTGGATGTTATATTTTCAGAGCAGTATGACCTATTTTCAGACATCTGTATTGCTGTTACCATCACTTAGTATGAATACAACTCCTGCATTTATGGAAGAGACTTTATTAATCATTAGGAAATGTTTCCAATGCTTAAGCATCTGCAATTTTCATTGCTGATTATTTTATTCATCAAAATATTTTGCTGTGTCAGCCTGTGGGAGTTCTGAACAGTATGACTATATGAATCAGGTGGCACAGGAGACCATTCTTACAGCCATGCGCTCATCCTCTCCAGGGACTCAGTTCATTCCTGGGGAGAGCATTCACTGACACCTAGTGATGCACGTTAATCAAGGGGCTACTAGACCTTTACATGAGGTTCCATAACAAGTTACTCATTTCACTGGTAATGGAAACATTGATATTTGCTTATATATTTCACCACTGTGTGTTTCTTACTGTAATTTCAATAATGCAACCTTTATATTTTTAGTACAAGTACAAAGAAGGTTACCGCAAGCAGCAGGGACATCATATTGGATTCCGCAGCTTACAGGATGATCCTAAGATGTTGTGGTCTATGCAAGTAGCTAAGATGCAGAGTGAGAGGGAGTACAAGAAGGATTTTGAAAAGTGGAAGACAAAGTTTAATATGCCTGTGGATATGTTAGGCTTCCTTCTGGCTAAGAAATGTCAGGAACTGGTTAGTGATATAGACTACAAACGGATGCTACACCGCTGGACTTGTCTGCCAGACCAGAATGATGTCACCCAGGCAAAGAGGGTCTATGAACTACAGAGTGATGTAAGCTTCCTCTGGATTTAAATTTTTTTTTTTTGTAAGATATTTACTGCTTATTGAAAAGTATCTTTAATAATTCTTTTTTGATATCAGTATAGATTGGATTAAAGCAAAAATACCAGTTAGTCTTTTAATATGGTTTAATAAATGAAGAGGGAAATAATCTACTAGAGTTTTCATTTTTTTCCTTAACAGAATCTTTATAAGTCAGATCTGCAATGGCTCAGAGGCCTTGGATGGAGTCCTTTAGGATCTTTGGAATCTGAAAAGAACAAGAAAGCTTCTGAAATACTGAGTGAAAAGAAGTACCGGCAGCACCCAGATACTATTAAGTTCACAAGTATCCCAGATGCCATGGATATCATTTTAGCAAAATCTAATGCCAAAAATAGAAGCGATGTAAGTTGCTTCTAGAGACAGAAAATGTGAATCAATAAATGAATACATTAGCATACATTTGTTAAAAAGATCTTCATATGAGAACACATGCTTAAAATATGCAAGTATCAGGTGTTTACAATCAGTGCCTTACTGCTCAGTTGTCAAGAAGTGCTATGCCTTGTTCAGAAGATTAAGATCTTTAGTGCTGTGTAACTTACTCAGTAATAACTGCAAATAAGATCCTTTATTATGTAATATGTAAATGTATTGCCGTAATGCCATTTCCTTGACATTTTGTGGATATAAAGAAGAAAAAAATGTGGTATTTCAGGAAGAAGTTGTATTATTTGATTTTAGTATCTTGTGTTGTTTACATCACTCATGCTTGCACAGTACATCTTTGCTTTGCTATTGTAGAGAAAAGATAAACTTCATTTACTGCTATGCATGTGAGCCTTTTATGACACAAAGCGTTTTTGTCTGTGTCTCTTTTCAGATACTGTATAGAGAAGCGTGGGACAAGGACAAGACTCAGGTTCACATCATGCCTGATACTCCTGAAATTTTGCTGGCTAAATCAAATTTAATTAACACAAGTGATGTAAGTGTGTCTCTACAATGTTTCTTTTATGGAATTTGGAATTGCCCATTGTGGCTTTAGTTTAAAAAGCAGTAGAGTAATTCTGCAATTCTAACAGGTATAAGCACACATGTGATCTTTTCCTGTGAAAATTGTTATGCACTGAGAAGCCCAAGTGGAATTGCTAAAATATAAAGTGGAAGCAGAGTTGTAAGAATATTAAAAAAACCCAAGAAAATATTCAACACAAATTAACAGTTTTCTCTTTCATGCCTACTGATCATATTAGCATTATAGATATGTATGTGCTCAGTACTTTTTAGTAAGACTGTAATTCTTGTTAAAATGTCTGATTATATTGAATTGCCTCTTTAGAAGTACATAGGATTATGTAATTTACATCAAATTCCTGCTTATAATGGAACAAATATAGACATGCAAAGTTAAAGAAATGTTAGCAGGTCTATCATAAGAACTTAAGGAGATAAAAATAATTGTAATTGAAATTAGGTGTAGAGAGTAATGGGGTTGTATTATTCATCTCTGTAGAAGAGTCTATGAATCATTCAGATTACCATGTTAAGTATTACATGTGGAAAGTAATTTTAAAATATTTTATATCATCAGTTACAAAATACACATTACTAACAGCAAGCTATAGAATTTAATTTGATGCATGAAACTGTTTGGAATCTCATACTTTATTTTCAATAATCAGGGGAGGAAAGTTGTAGTATTGAAAAACTCTCTAGAGAGCTTTTTTTGCAATAATTACTTTGAATCCTTCTCCACCAGAAACATTACAAGTTAGGATATGAAGAGCTGAAGAGGAAAGGCTATGATCTTCCTCCTGATGCTATACCCCTCAAGTCAGCAAAGGCATCCAGAGACATAGCTAGTGAAGTAAGTCTTACAGAGTGAAAATAATAGTGGGGCACGGGGCTTGTACAAAATTTTGGATAAACATGTTTCTTATTTAAAAGAGGAGAGGTATAAAAATTTAACATTCTTATATTGCTGTCCTCCCCAGAGGTTGTATAATTCTTAATGCTGTAAAGTGAATTAAATTAAGTACAGTAATTTACAATAAGATAGTATATAACTATAAAAAAAATTGGTTAATATCTTCTGGACATACAATAAAAACATCAAAAATGTTGGAAAACTATGCAAAAAGAATTACATACAAAAGTTTTAAACATTATATCAACAAAAGAGAAATTTAAATTGCAGCTTGAAAAGCAATGATAATTGTTGTTTCTGCATTCAAATAGTACCAGTACAAAACTGCGTACAGGAAGCAGCTTGGCCACCACATAGGGGCCCGTAACATAGAGGATGATCCGAAGATGGTGTGGTCGATGCATGTAGCCAAGATCCAGAGTGACAGGGAGTACAAGAAAGCCTTTGAGAAGTCAAAGACACACTTCAGTAGCCCAGTGGACATGCTGGGAATCGTGTTGGCCAAGAAATGTCAGGAGCTGGTCAGCGACATTGATTACAAGCATCCTCTGCATCGGTGGACCTGTCTGCCGGACCAGAATGATGTTGTACAAGCCAGGAAAGTGTACGACCTTCAGAGTGATGTAAGTTTTTCTTTGCTGGCTGCGTGAAAGCCAGAAGCCTGTCTTGTGTTCTGTTCCTTTGTTGGAGAAGGTGCAGGTGGGGAGCGTAAGTGTAGGCTGATTCTGTGAGACTGTGTTGTGGCTGTACTATCTTGCTGAGAGCTGATGTTGTGAATGGGCAGGGATGAAGTTTGCATGGGGTCATACTTGACGGTCCCATAAAATCCTGTCTTGCCTGGAGCATTTGTGGGGACGGTTGCGACAGGTGGCTAGAGTTCTGTATGGCAGGGGATGGGCAATGGAGCCAAGTGTTTTGTTTTGGAGGACTGACAGTGGGCAAAGGCACGGGGTGTGTGCAGTGGTGAGGGGTATGAAGAGCACTCGGTGATGAGATATAAGGCTCCAATCATGCCTCTGCCAGCTTGAGTTTTCCAAGTGGGGCAGATGTTTCCCCAGGGACACTGCAAAGATGTTTGGGGAGGGCTTTGTGGATTGCTTGGCACTTGCTTGTGCTGCTGTAGGCATGAGGAGCAAGGGTACCAGCCAAGTGAACTTCATAGGAGTCCCTTTCATGGTGGCTGGTGGGTTGACCCAGGGGAATGTGTTTTGGCAGGCTCAGCTTCCCTTG